>NW_019213468.1:96237-127150 GCF_002532875.2 Varroa jacobsoni
TTCGGTGATTTTTTGGTGCTTCTTTGCTTTTGGGCCTACACTATGGGCTTTACTTCGTTGTGAAGGCCACAGATAGAAGTCGAACTCGGGCCATTAAATAGCCAACTGTCTGTACGAACAGAGTGCAATCGATGCTCTGTTGTATTCCCATCGTAGATGTCGCGATTGCTGCTCTTTACCAGGTACTGAGTTAGGCCGCTGCCTAAGTGGCCTCGAATTGAGGCGCCTTCAGTGGAGCGCATCTCAAACTATTTTAGTAAGCAGACTTGAACGAGCCTAAAGCAGCCACATTGTTCGGACGTGATCGAGGCACACGCTGCTATTAGCGTAAGAGCAGACGACTCTCGAACAATTCGCACAAACAGCAATCTCTTCAGAATCAACTTCGTCCCGTTTCTGGCCAGGCCCGAGTAATGGTTGTGAATGAAAATATACAGGACAAACGTAGACATCAGATAAGATTGATTAGAGGTGATACAGTCACTTAACGATGGCACGATACGCCCACACAAATCATTAATGTGTATCAATTTATTTGCTAAGATCGATGAACGGCTGCTGGAAGGGAATTTACTTCCATCCGTATCAGCGAATAGCGAGAAGTTAGTCAGGCTGTTAGTGAAGAGTAACTGTGAACACACGCCCATACAATTTTTTTCAGCGAACTCTTCAAATTATCTCTCAGTAAGGAAGACTGCATTGTAGCTGAGTATGAAACACGCATACGTTGAAGCTTATGCGCGTGTAGGAGTTCTTATGCAGTTTACGAAGCCGCATAAAGCAGAAAGTAACCAGATTCTCTGGAAATAAAAACAGCGTTCATAGATCCGAAACAAACAACAATGAAGTTGGCCTGTTTTTCTAACAGATTATAAATGTAATTATCGTCGAGGCTGGATTGAATAAAAAATGGGGCGTGTTGTACGTCATGTCTGGAAAAGGTCTAATCGTTGGCTAATTCACTAATGATGCGTAATGTAGGGCGCTATCATTATTGTCCATATATGTATCCAAGCAACGATAAATAGACGATAGTGTCTAGAAACCATTCTATAGCTGTTGTATCATCATCAGCTTCTTCAATAGCATCTTCAATAAAGCGGACCCGGTCCAATTTCTCATTGTAGCTGATACACGAATCACGAAGCACGCTTTAATGGCTGTAAGCTCTGTTAAGCACAGTAGTTTCAAGTTAGCGGACAATTTGGATTAGTATAGGTTCTGACCTATCCATAAGACTACGATTAGCAAACCGAGACTACCATGTAATCGTCGATTCGTGAATCGCTGGTAAACGAATAGCATCGATAACGACTGTTATACAGGACACGGATACATAAAATCTATCGCAAATGCGCGTAAATTCATGAAGAGCTAAAACGAACCCGTACGGTCGTGGCAATATTGATACTGCTTTCCACAACCTTACCGTACGTCCACATCGAAGCTGGCAAGCCATCCGCCCGCCTGCACTTATACTAATCACTGTGGGGTAGCACTCAGTAACTCAGATATCCTCAGTCTTCGTTTTCTGCTTCGTTGTTGTTATTCCTATCATTGTCGTCGCCTTTAACACTTGATAGGAAAGCATGCCTTCGCACGTCCCTGTGTTTATAAAAGGGATTTGAACCCAATTGCCGCCATTAACACACCGCCATGCGTTTGCCATGGCACCACCGTCGCTGGGGGCTGTTTGGACACTCAGAACGCGGCAGTATTCGCTTCGGCCGTATCAGAGGATAGACGTAGCGATGGCTGATGCCGGTTCACTTTAGGTGGGCTGCCAGTTCTGGCTGAGTCTCCAGCGTCACGTTGGTATTGCGGTTGTCCGCTATAGCGTGTCCTGATATTGTCCTAGCTATTCAGCGGCGGCGGGCGATCTGAGCAGGAGCGAGCTGCAACCCCGTTCCTGGTTGTCGTCAGCGTTTGAGTCATTCGCGAATGTATCGGGTCGCTGGCTGGTTTTTCCACTTGACACAATCTTTGCGATCGATTCACGGATACACACACAGACGATACACAAGCATAGCTTTTACTTCATAAGGATGACAACACAGTCGGCCCCCAGTGATCCTGAGGTGTAATAGGAAACGGGAAAGAGGAGCGGTTTGTTGTGACACGGGGGTTCGGGGATTGGTTGGCAGACCAACGGTATAGTGCAGCAAGAGTGGTGCTTGAACACCGAGCGCCGAGCAAAATCAGAGGTGACCTGTTATAGCAATGATTTCATTTCGGCACCTCATGAAGAGAAATACTTCTAGCTGCCGCCGAACTGGCAGAAGAACAGCTTACCATTGAACTGGCAAAGCGGACTTTGAGCTGTTCATCAAACTCCGCACACAAACTTCCCCAATAGCAGCAACCCCCTAGGAACCCGGCCATATTCGTCAATTGGGTGTTCGTCGTTTGGCCATTGTCGAAAGTGAGAGGAAAGACTGGCTTGAGTTCGACACGAAGTGGCCACAATCTAGCTAAAACGCCAACATCTTTTGTTTCCCCATACGATGCACGCCCCAATTTCCGAACACAGCTGTGTGCAAGGCAATGTTTATGCTTTTCAACACGAAATAGCATTTAGGAAAATTGGAGTTTTAAACACTATTTTTTCAAATTATAGTACTATTATTATTATTATTATAATTACCGATACCGGATCTCGTATGCATATTCAGTATTTTTAACAGTAGCGAAGTTGGCAACCATTTCTTGCTAGTTGGATGAATTTGTAATAGACTTTTACCCGAATGAACGGATAATTCTACTGTGGAACATGACAAATGTTTCGGGTTTGCGTCCGGTTTCTTCAGACGCTCCGAGATATTACCGAAGAACATCTATATCTTTGCGTAATTGCATTTGGCCCAGTGTGCAATAAAGTAGTGCAGCAACAAATGAAGGTCGTAGAAAATTCGCCTCGTTTACGCGTCTTCTTCGGCCACCGTTGCCGTCGCCGATTCTCTTAGCCGTCAACAACAACGTCGACAATGAAAAGAACAAACATAGCAGAGTTAAAACCAGACGCTGTCTATGATCTCTATCGTGCCATAGGCATAAGGCTGTGCGGCCTGAAACGCAGTGGGGTGGCTCAGCAAAGGATGAGAGATCATCTGCTGCGGCGGGGGGCAGGGGGCGGGGAACAATCTATAATCATTGGTGAAGCTCGAGCCTGCGAGCTCTCGCTTGAGCTGCACATTGACGAGCGCAATTATCAGACTCTTTAGCCAAATTTGCTAGTTGTTTCAAGAAATCACTGCATTGTGCGCTGTCTTGGAACCCCCCAGGGATTTCATGTCAAATTCCCGCTGAGAGTCATCTATAAGGGAAAGTACGGCAGTCCTGGTACATATGATTGTTACATACGATTAGTCGTTAATTGCAAGATGCTTCCTACTGTTGTAACTAAATAGGCATAGAAAGTAAAAAGTACAAAAATAAGAACTAAAAGTAAATAGAGTTGTTGCCCCATTAATGCAATTTTACTATGTCGACAGTTGTGCGCGGAATGGGGATTATCCAGATTGGGTTTTGTAATTAAAAAGTCCATTTTTGGTAGCTTCGTCTTGTCGACTAGCTTCAACTAATATCACTTCTTAGTTATGGGCAATGGGTTCTAAAATATACTATTCTTGAGAGTACACGGTATGTGTAGAAGACCGTTTGTCGAAGCGTGGTAAGCGGCGATTTGTATGCCGGGTTCGAGCGCAAGGGACGCTTTTCCCAAAAGGATTAGGCATCATCTTTTTTCAATGATCTCGCTGCTTTTATCTCAGATTCATTGGATTGTATTTCTCTTGCCTCCTGGCATATACGCCCCTCTTGACAACAGTCAAATACATAAGATTTCTTGTAAGATTGTTCGGTTAAAAGATAGACTACTTTTTTAGCTAGCGATAGCGTACTTCTAAAGAAAATGCTCTCGTCACTGTGACGTGACGCCAGAAGCATTAAGGTACCTGCTTCCCTTTCCGAAATACTGTCCTAAAAGGGAGATGTGTATAAGTTTGAAATCTGCTTTTATTAGTATATGATTTGTGAATGTCTACATGGCACTGGCTAAACCGGCGGTTTATTTACAATGAACATCGAACGGGATCATTACCGCGATACGAAATCTACTCATTATGTATCCATAGCCAACTGTGCTATTTCAAGAAAACTTTACGGAAGTTCCTAGTTCAAAATTTTATTCAGACAAATCTCTGATCGAACGGAAAATCTAACTGAGACAATTATCAAACGTACAGAGATTTATTCGCTTTGAAAGCAGGATATCTTTAGGACCGAAATGCTCAGCCAGTGTTTGACATTTATAGGCACCTTTATGGAATTATACATTCGGTTCTATTGGTCGAGCTGACGGAGTATCATTCCGTTTCTTTTGTCAATGCATGCTAAATCTATCATTATGAAGTTACATGCAAGTTATGTGCCAGCACTAGACATTGGCTGTATAGGTAGTTTGCACAACCAAGGAATTGAACTTTCAGCACAAGACATTTCCTGTCTACCCTGCAATTGATATAATAACTGGGACGATAGCAACGAATAAAATAGATTAAAAACTTCATAATATAATAACCCCTTTTATTTATACTCGAATAATAAATAAATACTATCGAGTAACGAATATTGAAACGTTTGCGCACTCCGTTGTGGTAAAAGAAACCTGCCTGAGTTGTATCTGAGCAGTAAAATCTCATATCTAGCGAAATAACGTAGACAGGGCGTATCGTAAATCTATATTCCCGAGATCGAACTGTTTTTTAGAAGGTCTGGATCATTCATATACTTTGATGGCGTTAAATCCAACTAGAAAAGCGAGCACTCCATATGACTTATATACAAGTACGGCATTTACTCGTTATAAAAAAACATACCCCTAATTTCGATACGGTGCATGGCTTAGAAATAGAAAAGTATTGTGAATCGGTAGCAGTCGCTGGTTCGTTTAGCTTGGCTGACAGACCGGCTTAGTTTTAGGTAACTAACAAATAGAGGAAATCTGGGGCCTGTCTCTCGTGCCTTTATATAGCTCTGTATTCGTCACTGCATACAAATACATAGTAATAGTACAAATTTCACCATTGAGTCCCAAATGACGCCACAGAATCTACACATGCATCATTGGAAAAGCTGAGATGGACTCTTCCGTTATGGCTCTTTTAGCAGATGACGAATAGTTTTTCTTCTGGTGCTTATGGCGTTACCCTTCTGTTTTCTGTTGTTGTTGGCAGGTTCTTGCGCTTGATAGGCATTATTTCGTGGGCTCACTTTGCCAGCCGCTGCAGAATTAATGACCGACTGACGGACACTCACTTAAGTTTTTGTTCTTTCGCTTTTTTCTTCAGCTGCTCGTCGTTTCAGCGTTTGTCCTCAATTGCGCGCTGCGTTTTTTCATTTGGCGTCTTCTTCCAGCCACGGCAGTTTTCTACGGCGGCAGAAGAACCAGATAGGCTATCACCGTTGTTTCTACTTCTCCAACCTTCATCACCGCCATCTTGAGCGTTCTACAACAGCTATCAGCCAACGCGACGGATCGACATCACTTTTCGTTTATGTGGCCCCGCCTCCTTCTGGGCGGCACCACCCTATTGCCTTTGATGGCGCTCCAATCGATTCCCTGCAGCTTCCCGCGGCTGCAACCGTCCCTTAGGTCCGCCCCATCTCACCCTCGCGGCGGCGAGTGGTCGCGCGTCGGTAGAGGCTCGCGCCGCTAGACGTCGGGTTGGCCGTCGGTTCTCGCTCTCTGTGGATTTGTGTGCGCCGAGTGGCTACAGCCGATATGCGGTGCTATCAACGACCGCCGCGTCGGTGCGTTTGTGTGTGTGCGCGTATCGAAGACCAACGACATTGAAGTAACCTCGGTTTGTTGCTGCTGCTACCACCGCCGCCGCCGCCGCCGCCGCCGACGCCGCTACAGCCGCTGCATAGCCAGCATCGTAACAGCATACGCCGCTAGCGCGTCGTCCATACGACGGTCCCGCCGTCTACAGCACATGTGCGTTCCCTGTGCGTCAAAGCTGCCCGTGTGAGAGTGGCTGTGTAAAGTCGTCGTGGCCTGTGTGTTTCGAGGGGAGACTGCGGTTCTACTGTGCGTCTGAGGAAGTAAATGAAGTAACGGCAAGCGACGCCTAAACCCGAGAGGCTCAGGCTTCGTTGGTGTTTGCTGCGTTAGGCTCTGCCTGCCAATGTACAGCCAATCCGGCCAAAAGTAGCTACGAAGCTGTCGTTTCGTTTCAACGGGCAATAGCAGTAGTAGAACGACGAAAGCAAAAAACGCATGGGGGTTGAGTGCTGGCTAACAGACAGGCTCCCCCGACACGGTGGCCCGAAGAACTTATAGCTAAGAGCCGAGAGCTAACAACCCTGGAGCACAGCTCTCTCCCCGGTTTTACACCACCAACAAACAACAGGCGGCTGCCGCTGTGGACTTACTGCTTGAGGCCTGCGCTCTGAGCCGGCGGCCAGACACCAACGATTGGCCGGCGCAGGCCCAACTGCCCCGAACTTCTGGCGACCACAGTGAAAGACATACACAACTCATATGTCCTACATCTTCAGCACTCAGAAACTCTGAAGCATTTGGGTCTTTGCCAGGCTTCTTCCCCCTTGAATCGCTGCCGCCCTTACGGGTAGTAGCTAAGCGTTTGGCAGGCTTTTCCATCCAATACCATACATCCTCTGGCAGCCGTAGTGGCTCTTTGAGCCCCCACAGCCCTTTTTCCCTTTTCTCCACTAACAAGGGCGACCAGGCTTTCATACGAGTTAGGTCGTGCTGTTTTCCCTGTTGTCGGTTCTGCCTACCCCATCAGTTCTTTCCCGTTTGGCCTTTCCCCAACGGGTGGATTCGATTGTGCTGCCTAGTCCTAGGCTAGGCCTGCTGTTCCGTCGTCTCGGAGGCCTGTCGGTCTTGTATCGTTTCTCAACTCGACGGCTGTTCACAACGCCGGCCATCGTCATAGTCGCAGCGGGCGTACATTGCTGCTATATGCACCCGGTTACTCAGGCCCCGAGTTTCGCACGGCCTCGACAAGAAGAGGCGCGAGAGAGGCGTCCCGTACAAAGCGACACAGGCCGACATTACAGCGAGGAACCACCAGCCTTAGCGACGAATGCGATAACGATGAGAGCTTCCAACAACTGTAGATTGGTCCTGCCGCTACAGCATTGCGGCTCGATAGCTTGTGTAGTTGCTCTGCTATATCGGCGCTAAGACAGATCGCACAATACCGTTTCAGTTTAGCCGTTACTCTTAGTCCCTAGGCATACGGGACGTTTCTAGACCGCCCACGTTATACTCCAACTGCATAGACCTCTAGAAAACAAACCAAGAACAAAGCCAGATCGACCGTGCAACGCGAACATCAACTGGTAGCCTGGTAGTAAACGCGTTGTGCGCGCAAACCATCCGCTCCGATCTGTTTCACTTTTCCCAGTGTTCTCCCGCCAGTATTTCTGTGCGTATTTTGCCGCTACGGCGTTCTCGTAGCTTTGACAATCGTGTGGCGCTGGCTGGCTGGCTGGCTGGCTGGCTGGCTGGCTAAGTTTTTGCGTGTGTGCTTATTTGTGTGTATCTGTTTATTTACCGTTGGTCCGTGTGTTCCTTGCCTGGGTATGTCTGAATGTGTAAGCCTTGACCCTCCGGAGTGTTGATGCTGCTAGCACCAGACAATCAACCAGCGAAGCAAACAGGCGCCCTGTTCTCGGCTGATACTGCTTTTGCTTTACTTTGTCAGAAGGCAGCAGCAGCAGCAGCAGCAGCAGCAGTACGGGGCCACATCACCATCGAGAATCGGCGTCTCGCACAAGATACTACTATCAGAATTAACGGCGCCGCCGAAGCTGGTCGGCAGCCGCAGTAGCTACGGCGCGGCCGCCCGCCCGCCAGCAGCGAACGCGAACATCATCACCATTATCAGCGACGAGCCCCAAACGACAGCAGCTGCCAAACGCAGCAGCGGCGGGCGCTAGCAGGAGCACCAAACCGACAAAGTGGCAGCAGCAGTAGCAGCAGCAGCAGCAGCAGCTCTGGCCAGCTCGTGTTTCTCCGTTCGTCCGCGGCTCGTTGCTGTCCTGTGACTACGCCGACTGGCTTCATCCCTTTCTTCAACGACGGCAGTGAGCGTCCGTTGGTTCAGCCCAGCGAGCAGCGACTGAGTCAGCGGACGAACGATCCCCGCAAGCGGATGGTTGCATTGGAGCACCACTGAGTTGTTGTTCGTTCCACAGCACTAACAGCCGCTGACGACTGCTCGTAACGCTGGCTGTAAGGGACTATAGCGGTACAGACAGCTTCTAGCGATATATATTAGTCAAACTACTTAGCTCAATAGTGGAGAGGAGGAGAACAACTGGAACAAAGAACAGAGGCGAAAGTCAGGGTATCGCCGGTACCCTACGAAGAACCGCATGTAGGACAACAAAAACAGGACAGCAAACCGGCAGGCCGAATCGACGCACCGCTTCATTACCAGATCGATCTCTTGCTTGTCCGATCGGTTCCAGCAACTGCATTGTGCTCTGTGGGCCTCTGTAAGTATTTATGTGCGGGTGTCGCTTTTCGGTAAGCGAAACAAAGTGGACGAAACGGCAACAAGAAAAAAATTTCATTATGGCTAAAAACAAAGATTTTACAAGTTACAGAAGGTAAAGTTCTTCGGCTTGTTGTTTATGCAGAAGTTACGAAAAAAAAAAAACGTGAGGTTACGCCAGTACATCGCCATTACTCTGGCCGTTCGGCAGATATGAAGTGCACGCGGTTCATCTGTCCATCAGAGTTAGTTTAGCGCAGGAGGAACGGTGATCCATGTCTTCTCCGCTTTTACCATCGTCAAGCTGCGAGATGCCATTTTAATACATCGTGAACAAGATTATAACAGTAATCAGCCAGAGCGAACGAGCACGAAATCGACTTGCTTGTGAATAATGCAAGAATCTGCAAAGAAAACGGTCGTCCCAACCACTCAGATCTACCGCGCAAACAAAAAGCGTCGTAAGAATTAGCTATCATCGCCCTGTGGGCCACCGTTGAGCCGAGGAAACGTCGGACGCGCTCGTTCCTGGATTGACTGTGATACTGAGGATATGTAGGATGAAAGATAGGTCGTATCGTAGGTATATCATCTCAGTGGTGTGCGCCAACTCCACGTAATTCAGGCCTAGTGGACGTCAGCAGGATAGCGAGCGCGACCTTTCTGCGGCTTCCCGTAGTCAAAGTGAATAGGTGTCTTCGTTTCTGTTTTTGTTGGTGGTTCGCCGCAGATGTTCAAGCACTCGGAACGGCCCGTGGGCAAAAATGGGCAGTGTTCAATGTGAAAGATGAATATGTCGGCAGGCCATCATCAATAAGTATGTTGTTTGTTGCAATGTGCGTGGTATCGTGTGCATGTTACGCCATGCGCAGATGCGCTCAACTTTGCGTAAAAGCTTCATATCGGTGCGCGTCGTCTCGAGGGAAAAAGAAATCATCAAATGATCTTGTGCTCCCGAGTGTCTCTATTATCATCTTCTGTGCCTCTATAATTGCGTAGGTGGCAGAAAAAAAGCTTCCGAAGTGATCTGCTGCAGTGAAAATAAATTTTTCATCATCAAATATAATTTTGTTATCTAGCTTCTAGTGCCTCGATTACCAATTCATCAAGAATGGATATAAATGACTCTAAATAGATTGTGCGCTTGGTATCTCCTGTTCGTGCACTTCCCTCAGTACGTATCTACTCTATTATAGAATTGAGCACCATCGATTCTGTGACTCTGCTATGTGTATGATGATTTAAAAATAGCAGCTATGAGCCTTGGGGATCGTTTCCAGTTGAAACCAGTTCTCTGAAAGTATGAAAATTGCTGAAATAAAGTGAGGTTCTCAAGCAAGTGCGTGCAATGGTTGTCTATATCGTGTGCACAGTATGCGCCCCGTGCAGTTGAGCTGGATAACAAACAGTTAGTAATAATAATAATAGTAATTATAACATTGATAAACGGACTGGGCCCTCAGAAAACCCTCGGCTTATAGTCAAAGCAAGGGCTCAACTCTAGCACGTAAAGGGTAAGAGCTCATGTCGCATACACCAACTTACAATTGATATACTAGTATACATACGATATATTCTACGAACAATCTCACGTGTTACTGGGCTTGACCACCCAGAGTTGAAGTCCCAACAATCTCCACCCCCTAGCTTATGCGGCTTGAATCTCATTTGGGTCATAAGCATCATCCTATTACAAAATCGTTGAATATGCTGATAGTAAATAGGTTCGTATGCTAAATTTTTATAGAACTTCAAAGTCAAGCTATGCCTTCTGAGTTTATGATCGTCGTCGAGCTACTTTTAACTGAAGCACTTGTAGCGGGCAAATTGTGGACAATTGCAAATCTTACTTCGTTAAACATGTGACAGGTCTGCATATAAGAACTAACTCCAGGAAGTCAAACAAGGAGGAACCAAAAGGGGTCAAACGACAAGATCGCAACATTATATACGTGTCCGTCTTTCTCCCAGAAACGAAGGAGACCTGATACACTTTTAGAAAAGGAAAACAATTGAAGTCGAAGGTGAAGTTTGTGCTCTCAGCGTCATCGAGTTTGAGCTCTGACGAACCATAGTAAATGCCAGTTACTGCGCTGAGCAACGAAACAAATGTTATAATCTTTTGCGCTGTTAGATAATGAAATCCGGAAAGCTAATTTCTCTTTGAAATTGGACGGTACGCTAATGAAATAGGTCAAAAAGTTCAGGTTCTGAAGCCGCATGGTACATATAAATATCCCGTAAAAATCCATAAATAAAAGACACCTTTCGGTAATGACAGTCAATGACTACTGACGAGCTCTATATAGCGATCTCTGAAGGTCTGCAAATTTTCCTTTTCAAGGAGCCGTTTCGGATTTCGATTGTCGACTCTAGTGTAACCAACCTCGTGTTGCAAGTTGGTTCCATTAGCTTAGCAACAACAATCATTTGGTCGCGTTGTCTCGCTAATGTTACCCTATGGGTCAGACACTTATAAAAAGGATACACATGTTCTCTGATTATAATTACTCCACCAAATAATTGATGACCCATATATTATGCCATAGGTCGCTCTAGTCAGTACTCAACCAGAGACGCGTAGGTCTGTGTCGCTGCGAGAGCAGACCATATATCTGGCCAGAGCTGTGTAGGCTCAATGCGGCCACGTTATGTGTGCTTAACTGTGATAATAGGAATTCTTCCTGGCGGAAAACGAAGACGTAAGTAATTCTCTTAAAATAGCTTATTCGGCTTACCTAGAAAGCCCTTGGGAGCGAACTACTCTTATAGCCGTTCTATCGAATGCATAATTTCATAATTATGCAAAAGGGCAGCAATTACGATCTGGCTAGCTCAGGAAAAGTACAATAATTTACTCGAAATATAAGCATAGTTTTCATTTACGGAGTACGAACTTCGTCTATTGAGAATGTCAGGTACTTCTACCGAGTGCGTGTCTGCACGGACCATCAAGTTACGAACGTAATTTGAGCGATGTTTCGTTCTGGGCACGTAACAAAATACCTATCGTATTCGGCCTTTTAGCAATCTTTGCAAAAATTACTGGGCTGGAATACGTCTCCACTTACTTACACGATTTAATAACTTAGACAAGATACAGCTGTTTTTTTGCACCATAACTTGCTATTTTGAAGTGATGATATAAAAGAGGACATGCCTACAATCGAATTGTGTTGAATAATACTGTGGTTCGAATCCGCCCTGTTGCATAAAATCCATAGCGAAAACTTAGTGAACAGAAGACAGGTTAGTGCGTCGCAGCTATTCCCGGTAGAAGTGGTAAGCACGTATTCTTTAGATGGCAACACCAAGTGCCACCAAATCTTGAACCTGGAGATCGCAAACGGAGCATTATACAGATAGCCAATATTCATTGTGGGAATTCAGCCTAAAAAAAAAAAGGCAAATAAGAACAAGAGACGTTTACATTAAATAAGTACAGCACTGTCAATGCGTTCATTATTTACGAGGCAAACTTCCAAATGCTGTTCTATGTCATGTCTATTTTCTGTGTACCATGGATTGCGGGTCGTAAACCGCTATACAATTTTTTCACGCAGTGATAAAAGTATAACGGTTGCATCTGTTTTCTCCCGCTTATCTTCTTTAGACAGCGATTTTGGTGCAAAAGATTTACCGGTATTTTTACAAAATTCAATAGTTAGGCTTAAGTTATTTCAAAAAGCAAAATTTCTGGGCCTGAACAGACGTTGCATTAAAGAAAATCGATCGTTATTGTTATTCCTATCGCATCATTTACACCACGTGCAATAAATAATGTGTTTTTTGTTTTTTTTTTTTAATGCAATCCACTGTCGAGGGAAAAGCGTTTATTGCATCAGCGTCCACCCAAGTTAGCTTTGTCAGCGTGTTCTAAAATATCATGCTAAATAAATAGGCGAGGCCGGAATCTATTTCATTCAAAGGAAGGTTCTTATCCGTAATCATGTATGTAAAAACGTTTGTTCTATTGATATAAAGCTCCTATGAAGGCCATTGTCGTCGTTAAGATCAAGGCGGTAGCTTCATTTTAGAATTGAACATTCGAACATTTTGTCAGTCGCTAGTTCCCCATCTGAGTTTTCCAGTAGCTAACAATGGAAATATCTTTCTAAATTTCCAGAAACATATATGCTTCAAACCCTTCACGATAAATTTGTTGATTATAGATTATTGTTTATATGAGTTTTTAACTTTTTTTTTTATGTAGAGCTATTACCGACCATTTCAATGCTATTTTTCTTAGTCAGTTTAGGTTCAAGCTTTTCAAACGTGATCGACTTCCAGCTGTTTGAGCATTATTCATTTCTAACAGGGATACAATATTCTTGGAAACCATTTCTTACGAAAAATCGCCTGGAAAATTTGAAATGAAAGACAAAAGATAGCTTGATTCAACATAAGGTGCAAGTTGAACAGCTATATACATATATATATATATATATATATATATATATATATATATATATATACATACATATATAACGTTTCTGAATGGAGCAGTAAGCATGCTTTTCTAAACAACACAAGTACAAAAAACAACAAGAGGTACCAAATGTACAGCTTGTTCTCAGCTTTGTAAGAAATCTGAGTGTTCCCGCCGTTGGCCTCCTCCAGATTTCCTAGCAGTCGCGCTTAATTAGAGTAAGACAATTCTTTCCTCCACCTCGAAAATAATAGTTATCTCCATATTTAAATATCGACGGCTTTTTATTATTGTTATTAAAACGGTACAAATTTAATTAAAAATATGCGCAATGGGAAGGTGTGATGGTTTTCGAAAAAATTAGGCGAGCACTTAAAGCTAGTCAATACAGAACGCCTGATCAGTTTTCGAAAATCAGCGAACATCAGCTTAGGAACTAACCTTTGGCCTCACGGTTACTAATTCAACGGTTCCGAACAGACCATCCAAATGTGTAAACAAAGCAAATGTTTAAGACCAGATAAAACATGCCGCCTTTGACGTAAGTGGTGTGCCAGGACTTCACTGAGATAATCATACACTTCCACGAATGCTCTCTATTCCACTTAACGATCATTTGAATCCACGTGTCCCTAGGCATAGAGTACCTGAGACGGTTTCAAGGCGGAGTACGTCATGTGCCAATACGAGATACGGAAACGACGGGCGCGGTACCCACTGCTCCTTTCTGAACAGACTCAATTTTGTTCTATTTCTGAATTACTAAGGCAATTGAATCTGAATACTGTGTGGTACGATGTCAGCTCCGATTCGTCGAAGACGACGTTAGCTACCCATGAATTCTACCTTTGCTTCGCTTTGCTTTTCCCCTAATAAACATATATCGAATTTATCTTTCTAGTTCTACGCGTTTCAATAGCTGTTGCGGCCAAGCTGCTTCTATGATTAGGCAAAGCTAAATCAAGACACTAAACAAGATATAGTAGTACACTGTTGTATATAGGCATAGCTATATTTTTATCCGAGGTCGAAGTGGGGAAAAGGACTGTGAGTTTTTCATTTACGGTCACACGCTGAGTAAATCTGCATTGCACAACTTCAACGTTTTCGGTGTTTCGAAACTATATATTAGTAACAAAAAAACAACAATATTGAACATTAAAACTACTATTACATTGTTGCGTCGGGTACTTTTTCGTTTGTGCAGAATAGCTCCATATTGGGGTGACGAGGGATCACGCTGGCACTTGGTGGGACCTAACAGGTGCATCGCACTAACTTGAAGCCTACCTAGGAAAGCTACTACCAGGATCAATTTTACCATAGACAGAAATATATTGATGAGCATTTTTCCCTTAATAGACCACTAATGACTACGTATGACTATGAACCATAACAGAAAACAAGCTAAACCGTGATCGGTGGTTCTTTTGCGCTGCCTGATGAGCTTGACATAATTGCCCCGTACAATTAACATTATACCAAGCGGGTCCAGTTGATCGAAACGCTCGTGATTATTTATGAATTTCACTTTTCTCTCGAGCATTTATTTATGCCCGAATCGTAGATCCCGCAGCGTTTGCTTCTGATAGGGCAAATTCTCTAGGTCCGCGTTTTCCAGGCTTCGTGCACAGTCGCTTCAATGCAGTGTACACCGCAAGGCCCTAGACGCTGGTCGGAACCATTCACGATCGAACTTGAACTTATTTTCGAGTAGACGGAGCCTCGTCCAGTTCTACTGGCGTGCAACTGTTACTGCTTACGACGATTTATCATCGGGGCTATTTATTCAGCAGACCGATCAGTGAAGCTTGTAACAGTATGCAAAACGGCTTCCTTTCAGCCCTTTTCATGCTTACAGAAAATGCCGTAGAACGCTGTCGTGTCATATACAAAGACGTATTGGCAATACGACTCAATTACTACCTGTTAGCACTAGCTTAGCGTACTTTCTTAGAGGTATACGCTATTCTACAAGTGTTAGTTAAAAATGGGCAATACAATTTCTCTGTTCGGGTGCGTGGTCGAAAGAAAGCGGTTACTTGTACGTATATAGAGAGACGCTGACTCCGATCTGGTTGTTATCGCCACTTGCCAAGCCACTAGCGTAGCTCCGGATCTGTCAGAAGTAAAGCGGCAGATTTAATTAAGATTGACGTGATTTAAATCTCTTGTTGAAGTGACGTTGTTACGAAGCGCCTGTACTCAATACCTCTCATGCCCAAACGGCGACAGAACGTGTTCGCCCCGGATTACGGATCGTAAACGAATGATAAATAATCATTGTATTTCAATCGACCTGATTCGACAAATCTATACGACAGAATTTGCTGACGTAAGCATAGCTAAGAGCTCTGATCATAACTGTAAATAGCTGTACAATTGAATACCTTAGTAACGAGGTACGCAAACGTAGAAAAACTTCGATTACGTAGCGTAGACACTAGTTTATTTTACCTCTATTATAAACATATTTAGCGCGAAAAAAAGGTACGACAAAAGAAGGCCAATGTATAATATAGAAACTATTTTTGCACGGTTAAGATTAGCTCCTGTTTGGGATGTAAATGTATTTATGATCATGCGTCAAAGTGCACACGTCATCTTTTCCAAGCTGGCAGATCTTCCTATTTGAAAATCAACCCATGCAACGGATATGTGGGAAGACTATTCACTTGGGTGTTCATTTCAGCTTTTTGTTTGTTTATCTGTACATGCCATGCACACACTGCACATAGGTTACTGCGAGTCGGATTCGGCATACGAAAATGACGCTATAGTCATCACAGTAGCTTCACTGATCAACGTTTTCGCTCGAAAACGAGCTGCCGCAAAGGTCAAATACGGGCACGAAAAAGATCCAGTGCTATCTTTTGCCCCCGCTTCCGGCTCTCGTATCCAGAACGAGGGGCCAAAAGAGCAACATAGGTTTAGCCCAATAGGCCACATGAACGCATCATTGGCAGTGGATTACGTTGTAGATGTTAGGTACCCACCGCACGCTGTTACAGAGTAAAATGTTTCACATCAGAACAGAGATAGAACATCGGTTTATAGACGCAATTGTCAATTAGCCTTTGAGTGAGACCACTATTTCTCTCGTTCGCTCGACCTAATGTAAGGCCTTTGGCGCACACATGACGAAGCAGGCACGCGAAGGACAGTGCGTTTTTTTGACTAATTCTCTTGTTTGTTTTTCACGATGCTAAACTTGAAACTTACGCTAACCACATTGTAAATGTATTCATTAAAAACGTGGGACCCAAAGAGGTTAATCAATTGACAAGACGCGGCGTAGCGTTCGCAGCACCTAGCAGCGTCGAGAATCTTCGAAAGATATTCTAGATATAAATAACTCGTACTTTTACTTTATGTCTATATGTGTAAAGTGGAATAACGTTTCCGTAAATTTTCTATTGCTGCTTTGTCAACTACTCGTGTTCTCTTGAACTAAAAACTTAAGCCTACTGCTTTCGTTTATTTTTTGCGGGTCCAGAATGAACAAATGCAAATACATAAACGCTGGAGGTACGCCGAGAACTAATCACCACACATATATATATATATATGTACATGTATATATATATATATATATATATATATATATATATATATAGTAATTGACTAAAGCTGCAAGCAAATATTTGAATGATTCCAAGTAGTTAAAAAATAAAAAAAAATCATAGAGTAACCATTTGAAGAAGCACAACAATTATTGAGTTTGTCATGTCTGCGCATGTGTGGGGTCCAGAGAATGGTACACCGTTTGATATAAAGCAGTCCTGTCATGGGTATGACTACCCTATGCAGATCGTCAGTCGTTGAGCGTAACTTCAAGACGCCAATAAATTATTGAAGGATGTTATATGCAATTTAGATAAAGTTACCACCAGAGAAAGTGTTTCATTATTTCCCAAACTATGTTATTAAGATATATTGCTTTGCTTATGATAACGTCGTTAAATTTAGACATTTAACTGTTTCAGGATAAGAAACCCTACACTTCGCCACATTATTCATGCAAATCGGGGGGAAAAGTTAATTAAGTTTGCCTAAAGTTAAACAGAAAAGTCTTCGCTCCCGTTCACCTAATCAACAATTTCATAGTCAATTTAACATGCATTTACGCGTGACGCACGAAAGCTTAGATATGCAACACGTTCAAAATGATCAGTCATTCAGCCACCATGTCATTGCTTTATCGAGCTTGCGAGAGAAGGAAACTTCAAACACAAATGCCCCGGCTTTTTTTTTGAGTTCTCTAACCTAAAGTTAATAAGAGATATGAAACAGAACTAGTATAATGATCCTGTGACTAATAATAATCTAAGATAGCATGTACAATAAGAGTGATAGAAACAAACGCTTGTGTTTAGTGAATACGGTTTTGGAGGCCTTAATTTAAAAAGCCAGTTGAGTGCATCGCCACTTACTGTACATTAAAGCCAAATTTCAGTTGTGCATTATCCTCTTTAGCAACTATTCCGTTTATCGACTGGTGTATCATTTAGACTGGAACTTACAAACAGCTACGAAAATGCCAATGCACTTACTTGAAAAATAACACCTCACCGCGTATGGGTTAAATATAGACGCAAACGTCGCGTAACGATGCTCATTGAGGTAGGCGATATGAGAACGAACGCACAAAATCGACAGCTGGGTATTTTTCGTCATAGGAAGCATAATGCATCTAGTCGATGATTGTTTGAGAACTGTCCCCTCGGCATTTGCAGTGTTTAAATGTCAAAATGGGTTGACTACCTGGATGTGATTAATGTACCCTCAAAGATTTTTATCCTCTTGGCGATGGCCTTAAGACTCGATTTATCACTGCGTCAATCTAAAAGATCCACGTCACATAATTTCCGCCATTGACTGTCGATTTTTAAAGACTAACGGGTAAGGTCCACTTGATATGTTTTTCATATAGATTTCAGATTTCGCTGGAACCGGACCTCGATCTACTTGGTCCAAGATGAGACAAAAAGATATTCTGCTAGTTGAAAAGATTCGCCAAATTACTCTAGTTCCTAATCCGATATATTCCCTATAAAACAATAATAAATGCCTATTTAATGCGCATCCTGCGATTTACCGTATCGGAATCATTCTACCGCGCCACTATACAAAGCATGTCCCGTTTTAGCGCGGTCGCCTAGACAGTTAATGTATAACACCAAAACAGCTGGCACACTCATACGTATTTTCGACAGAATGGAAGCCTATGGGAATCGAAAAATATACATGTTCGTATGCAACCACACAACCAACTAAACGTACACATACACGCACGACGCTATGCAATAACGATCTGTAATATGTACCATACGATCTAAATGGGTCTTCACGTGCGGCTACCTCCAGAACTATAGCAGAACCGCTATAGGGTCCCGTACCGTCCTTATCATCGGTGGTTACCGTCACTGCACTATCATTTATATACATATATACTCTTCTTCGTTTCTTATTATCATCGTTACATTTATCTGATCTGATTGCCTTTTTCCGCTCCGGCTTTACCCATTCCTGCCGCCTGCTGCGAATCGTTCCTGCAAAAGAATATTTATGGTCCTATGCGGTATGAGCGCAACTTTGCTCCTAACAGAAGTCGTTTCGTTAGTACACAATAGTACATAGGGTGTCTTGCTTTTGGGCGGCAAAAACATGCGCAGGCCAAATCTCTAGTTCGCTGGCACGACGTACTGTTTGCCAAATCAATGCCCGTCGCAGTAGCTGTGATTTTTTTCGGGTGTATGTTCATGCGGAGAAAGCTTCGTTGGAATAGGCCTGTTCTCACGGACGATAACAAGCCCCAAATAGATAGGTAAAAATGGCGCAGTGCGGAGAAAAATGTACCACAACGAAAACACTTTGAAGACATTGTTTTATGGTTTATAAGAACTAGCCAATCAATATGAGGAGAAGATATGTAAGAACCAGCTGGAAACAGTCGATACTCATCGAATGTCTATGACGATACAAGTACATAATTTTTTATTTCTGGTAGTATGTGAATTTTTTACATACTACCGGGAGTTAGTTTCGTCGGGGAGGACCTAGGCCTTCGTGGTGTCATTAACTATGTACACCGAGAAGTTTGGCCTCTAAAACCCCGACACACGTCAACCCGGAGGCGTTGGGGGGTAAGGACCGAGAGGTCTTTGAATTACACCAGTCTTATCACCCTTAAGCAAATAAACAGATAAAAAGGAATTTCAGGTAGTTCTGCACCGATATCTGTTCCCCTTCTGCATATTTGCCGTTAATTTCATTTTTAGAAGTTAGGTTACATACGCTGTTTTTTTGTACATAATTTTCCAACATAGCATTCACTCACTCGTGTCCAGATCGCCTTTGCTACCATCTTACCGAACACAATAGTTGAAACATTACATTTCTTTTGGATTCCTTCCACACCAGAGAAGCCATGTCTGCTCAGCATTTGCATCGAGTAAAAATTCGGTTGACTTTATTCTTTTCCTGCGCCTTTGATGCAGCCTTTGCCATTTTCGGTTCGAAAAATCTGCGCTTGATCCTTGATGTATATATCGGTGCGTCGACGATCAGACGTGATAAATAATCGTTATGAGGACACGTATACGTGTCCAGCTATGACATATCTACAAATTCCACTGATACTGGCATGTTAGCATATTTTGTTTGTATAAAACGTTTCCAAGTACTTCTGATCGAATCCAAATAACAGATTTATGGTTGGAACAGAACAAAACAAACGCCACGAAGGAGGCGGCTCCTTTTGAGTTTTTTTTTAGCGTCCGCAAATACCCATATTTTTTATGCGCTTTTTTTCTGGCTACCCGAACCGTTTCCTTGTAGAAAGGTCACGAATTCTAGCTTATGGTTAGCGTTTCGAACTAGCTATGTCAGACAGACTGCCGTTTGATGATCCGTTTGTATTTGATGGAAGAGATTCGGAAATCGCGTTCCAGTTTCTCTTTGTGTTTAGCTTGCGCTGGAAAATACTTCCGATTCTATAGCTGGTTTATCTTGTGCCGTATTAAAAGCATTAGTCTTGGCTTATGGCGGCTGTATAAACATACTAAAAGCCAAACACTGCATTAAGGATCACTAAAGTGGCTTATGGTAATTTTAAATTTAACCAGCTTATAGATAGATACCTTCGATTCTTTAATCGAGAAACCTATCTACACCATTGTTACAACTACGTGCAGATATTAACGTGCATCCTAAATAGGCTGGATGCGGAAGAGGTTTGGGTCAGTACTCACCCTACAACCGTGTGAAACCATACATGTATGGATAGAGAACGAAAAATTACGCAACAGAAAAACGAATGACATGATACTGCCATATGTACGAAGTTCCCAATGCTAAGGGTATACGTCAACGTTACGTATGTAATTTAGACATTATAGATAGAGCTTCTGGCTAACGCATATGCGTGATAGCATTTTTTTTTGTATTGTAGTTATTTATTAGATCACATTATAGATTATACAGTCAGATCGGCTGTCGCGCCTTTGAATCCGGCGGAGGACTTCCGCTTAAATCGGACTATATAGCAAATCTGATCTTTTCGTCCGAAACAATAGCGATATAATGATGAAGCAGAATCTGAGTTGCTGTCTAACTACGGTGGAGTAATTATATATATATATATCTGTGTTAAGGGGGCGGCGCGTAATATACCATTCTAGAGGATCGAGATTAAGGCAAAGATCAAGCAAACTGATCTAAGTATACGACGTCCGTATTCATTCTAATGAATTTATAAATATTCTTTATTTTTATGTCGCTTAACGATAGTAAACAACTCGTATTGAAAGAGGGGTATAGAAACATATGCACAACTTGATTCCATTTATACTAAAAGAGATTTAATTGTATCTGATTTTTTTCGCCAAGGAACGCAATTTGTTAGAGGAGTTCAATCGGTCATTTGGGGCCAGACAAGGAAAACTACCGTTCATATTGCACTATTGGTCTTCAAGAAAGAAGTCTCAAGTTCTCTCAAATAGATCATTCATGCCAAAACCGGCTAGTTTACCTAATAGATATTGTTCGACCTCGTAATTCTGCTTGGATAATTTGGTGGTTATGAGCTTATCCGCCCATATCTGTTGCGTAACATGGCCCTATAGTACGTAAAAAAAAAAAAAAAGGAAAACGAAGTGCCCAAAAAATGTTTTATTCTATTGGTACAAAGCCGCGGCCAAGTTCTACCGTAAATGTGTCCTTAAATGTTACGTTATACGCAAGCTATTCCAACTATGGCTTAGTGAGTAGTTACGCATTATTAATGAACACCCTCGACGACGTACGCAGAGATCGTACCTAATTACAATATAATTACTAACTTAATGGAGAACGATGACGCCATTGAGTAAAATGTCATTGTAAGTTGAAACAATATAGAGGGTCCAGTCGTACCAATACCGACCGTGTTGTTAGTGTCAAACAAAACAGAGTCTTTAAATTCCAAATGCAGCAAGTACTAACTAACGTGGACGGCCAGATCACATTCTGGACGGCACGAGCAAACAAAAAAATAACAAATGCATTAACAATAGTTAATTAACATCTGCTTTATTCTATTCGATTAAACGTTGCGTAACAATGAATCGCTTGGCCCCTATGAAACTTCTATATTTTCGACAATTAGCGTAACACACACTAAAAACGTTCATTTCCGTATAATTCCCATATTAACATCACTGTGATTTGGTTTTATTTACTTTGTTACGTTTCATGTTCGGTAACAGGTGGAGCACCATTGGAGATACTCCCTCGTTGCGAAACAACGACAACGGAGCAATCTGGCCAAAGCAACGTCCACTGTCCCGGTCGTCTCTATCTCAAGATTCGTTACGAGGTGGTTCCTGCCAGAGGTACTGGGGGCGCCAATCCAGCCCTTTTCTAGGACAAGGCCATAGAGAAAAGACACGCACAGTCTAAGCGGATTTTTTTCACGCTCAAGGCAGAGAGCCGACCTAGTTTGTTGGCTGGGTTCGTGTTGTTGGACAAAGCTGAGGTTTTACGGGCGGTGAAGATCGTCGACGAACTGCGACAAATTTCGCCACTATCATCAGCAGCTTCCTCTCAATCGACCAGCCCGTACTTTTCCCCTGTCACTGCTTGCACTGTTAGCGACTAGCGGAGTTCCGGTTGTTGCGGTGTGGCAACGTTGGCGGGCGCTTGTGGCTTGGCGGTGCCGCTCGGCGCGCCGTCGCCGGTGCGGGGCAAAACACCTTCGCCCCAGGGGCGGTTGCGGCCCCTTTCGCCGGTGACGTCGGTCGCCAGTGACCGCGATCTTCGAGAGCCACCCCCTCTTGAGCTGCCTCTAACTCTATCGAAAGGTAGCAACACAACTAGCTCTAGCATACACCTGGGGACAACTGGCCCGCACCACAATCAGACTTCATCCGCACTACTGAACGAAGGTAAGGAAGAGAATAAACCGTATACAGATGGAAAGAAAAAATCTCTATTCTGTGGAAAAGCAGTTTTATAGTTAGTCATGGGCAAATGTGTCATTGTGTACTGTAAATCTATGTTCCGCTCGATCGCGATTATCTTTCAATGACAGATGTACTGATAAAAGATGAATAAAATAAGATGTAGGATGACAAGAGCCATACAAAGAATTTAGTCAAGGCTTGACGGTTTCTGATACGCAAGGTTGATAGCATACTCTCTAAAAATATAAATACTCATCGTGTATTGGCAGTAATTGCAGCTGCGCTTCCTTCGCAGGCACGAGTTGTCCCGGTTCGGTAGGTTGTCCTACAGGAGTGGGTGCAATGGCCTATCATTTGAAGAATCCAGCTGCCACAGCCGCTGCCTACAACGGCATCAGTCATCTGACAGGATCAACAGTTGATCTCTTACATTCATCACCGGTGCACGCTTATCCACGTATGTCCATATCCAATACCTACAAACACGAAATTTTGTAACTTCGACTTGACGTACTGCTATTGACCATCATTTAAGATCAGCTGTTCCCTCGGTTTCGAGGCTGGGTCACCTCATGTGACCCCAACTTCAGTAAACACATACGTTGCCACTGCATCATCACACGGACATGTTATAGTTACCTAAATCTAGACTGACACTTCGACAAACAAGCGCACATTTACAGGTAGAGATAGGTTTATGGAAAGGATGGTGAGCAAGTGTAATCAATTGTAATTGAAATAGAACTTAGATCCGCAATTGAATTACGTTAGAAAAATGTCGCAGTCTTTAACAATTAATTAACTTTTCACAAAGCCAAGTCCTTATATACAACTTATATAGCTCATTGTGCTAGCAAATATCTGATATGAGGGAACCGCGAACGTGCGAATCTCGGCATCAAAAACAAGGTTTCGAAAATGAGGTCATTGGGGCCATGGCTCGCAAACCCATTTTTTCATCTCTCTATGGTGGTACATTGACTCCTGATCAATGCTGATTCTCTATACGGAAAATGCCTTGAAATACACTTTTTTGCCACCGTAAAAAGGAAGGTAAACGAAGTGAACGCTGTATAATTATAGCGCGGATTACACCGAGAGATAGCGAAAGCGAAAGAGTTAAATATTCAACTTCGTTATTTAGATAATATGATTACACTATTAAACTATGTAAAATCCTCTTATTAATTTGCTTTTTCTACTTAAGCCGTTTTTACATTCTGCTTGTTTAAACTATATGAATCTCTTACGACAGATACTCATATGGCCCGTCAGTGCATTGTGTGCTCCACTATTATCATCATTGTTTTTACGAATCATAATATTCGCCTGTTACACACGATTAGATATCGTTATCGATCCGCGGGACCATGGTATCAGGATGAGACCCGTTTCTCGTCTTAGCTGCTGCTATCGTCTACAGATGTCATTTCCCAGAAGCAGAAAGCGATAACGACACTGTTCGGCCAATCGAAGCCCGCTTCGATTGCGGTCCGACAGACCGACATGACCAGGATAATCGAAGGCTCGACTGGGCCACAAGACACTCATGTTCACACGCAGGTACATTAGCAAAAATTCATCGAACTAGATTGTTCCTGTGCTGGAAGAAGATTCAAGATAACCAGTTGATATCTGGCTGTTTTGCAGAACCGCGTCGTGCTACGTGCAAACATTGTCCCACCGATTGATGGGATATAAAAGTTGCCAGTCGATCTTTCTTTTGATCTGGCTAAGCCATGATCAGCAGCGGGTTTCGAACCTCGATTGTCACAGCGATCGAACTGACCCCTGACCAATGCCTGTACTCAAAATAGAAAAAGTAAAAGCTATTATATATATAGCGGAAAGTGAGAAGGGTTCGAGTTAAAACACAGAAAAGATCCTTTTCAAACTTGTTATTGGGTTGTTGTAGCATGCTTGCCAGGGACTCTGTAATGTCATAGAGTGGGACCGAGTTAATTTTCTGGTTTGCCTAAATATCTTTCGTCTATTTGTCATCAGTTAATTTATCGTTATTTACCTGTCATCTAGTAATATATCGTATCTAATCGATATCAGTCGAACCGTGCGTTCTTCTGGTTTGCAATAATATGCACACCGCGATTAACTTAATTGATGTCTTCCTAAAACACGATGACGTTGGAGTGAATTGGCGTCTGATGTAATGTCTACCGGCGACGTCAGACGTAAAACTTGAAAAATTTTAAGTGAAGTGAACTGGGAAGCCCGTGACCAGACTTTGGGGCGTGCGTTCCAGTGCGGATCGTCTTTTTATGCGTATTTACGTATTTACGTATTTATCACCATACTCGCACGGTTACTGTAGTGTCGTAATGATATATTCTCTAAGGTAGTCCCTATCACTTATGAATAGAACATATAAAAAGCCATCGCTTCCCCAGAGGCTGGACTTAGCGGCCTCTTTACTGAGACCTACTGTCAACGCTGTGAGCATACTAACTGATCGTTAGTCTTTTGCATAACAGCAGACCTGAAGGCACCGTCATAGCCAATACGTTCGGGAGATGTCAAGACGTATTTTGCCCAGTGACAAGTTTATCCATCAATGTATGGTATCAATCAATAAGTACCAGAACGAAAAGCGGCGGCGAATCGATGTTTTGCGTTCGAAATATATAGTAGACGATATCTCAACTCTTGCCAACAACTTGCTTGAATATTGGGCTGGCTTGAGATACTTTTTCAACATAGTTATTGCCTGTGTGCATGTATTCAACTTAGGTAGTATGACAAAAGAACAATGGTACGCCAAGTACCTTTTCAATATATATATATTTGCATAGCTATTAAGGCCATGTCTCTAGTATATTGGACCAAACCTCTCACGTCCATCAACAAATGGTTGCACTTACTTCGTCTACTTTTTTTTTTTACGATACTATGCCTTAAGCAGAAAGAATAGACTTTTTGTCCAAAAGTTGCTCAGCAGATCTTCTCATAAAAATCGAATGAATCAATTGATTTCAATTGTTGTACATTTATATGTTTACTCACCTACCTAGTAAACACTTGTAGGTGAAGACATGAGATTGTGTCACATCGATCATCTTCTATTATTTGGTGCTAACCTCATACGTCCAAATTATCGTCGGCGATTGACCACAGAGTACTCACATTTGGCTTTTTATAACGATGGTAAATCCTCTTTAACACTTTTGTTCGCTCGAAAAGGGTAGTACCCCTCAACATAAATTCGTTAGACGCCAGCGACATCTGTTGTTCACAGTAGTTTAATGGCAACATTTGATATCCGTCCACCCGCCAAATGTTTTCGACGTTTTCATGTAAGGTCTGACAAGACAAAGGTGAAATTTTGCCTTAGACCCTAACAGATCCATCGCTAAATAATCGGTTCATGAATCATCTTTATACGCCCCAGCGCAAGACAATAGAACGGCCTAGTTCGCTGTATATAGAATACTTGCGGCGAAACGCTGCGGTAATCTTCGGTATGTTTAATGGTAAAATCTCGTACACCTTACGTAAAAAAACAATACGAAGGATCACAAATCATCGAGAAGTGTGGTTTTTGAGAAAAGCTAGGGAAGTTTCGTAGGGCAGCAGAGCACTAACTTCATTTTCAGATCGCGGAACGTGCAGGCAAAGACAGTCGGTAAAAATCAAAATAATTTAAGAGTTGTATGTAAGCCCCTACGTCCCAGCTAACATTAGATTTAATGTCGATCACAGCTTCCATGAGTACCCAAGTTTCATTGTTGTGTATTTGTATAAGTACCTCTACCTCTCTCCAGGCTCTATACTTTGACCAAGCCATTATCAGTTGCTACGATTGATAAATGTCAAATGTTATCCCCGATGATCATATCCGATCAGTGAAGATAATGATCTCATTCGAATGATTGAAAGATTTTGTGGAGACATACATGAGACAGACACACATAGTCAGGCTTATCACAGAAGCCTTCTTATTTAAAACTCATAAGAGTTTGTGGCTTATTTGAATATATATATGACAGAGGTCTCACATTTATTCCAAACAGGCTAAGAAGAAGAGTGACATTACTTGCCAACCGCGGCAATAGCTATTACCTTAAAAATGGCCGCGGTAATCTTCGCTTAAGTTCGCGGCTATGGATCAACCATTCTGAAGCCATGACTGCATTTAAAATTGAAAACTCTGATTACATCATTACAACAATCGATTTCAAAGGGCATTGCGCCAACAAGCCCCTAATTTATAGGCTGGATAGAAAATTCCCGCATGTTTAAACTTTCCTTTTTCACTTGCCCTCAACAAGTTGTTTACTTCTAATATACCGACGTTTTCTGTGCTACGCATTTCGTCAAGGCTCAAACGCTGCTAAAACAGGCCGTGTCATATACCTTGTGCATGGTAATGACGCTATCGCTAAAAGGACTGCTCACGAATGGTTTGCCAAGTTTGAAAAGAGTATTCAGGATCTAGAGGATGCGTGCCGCGTTAACTAATCGTTTGATCTGGGTGACGACCGTCTGAAAGCACTTCGGAAATTAGCCGAAGAGGTTGGCTGTACGATTTTCGTTAACCATCTTGAGTTCCTTATGTTTATACAGAAATTTGGTGCTTCGGTGCCTAATGAACTTTATGAATCCAACGGCTTAACGCTTAATCTTCACATTTCGCTAGATATCGAATGTTATACAGACACAATGACCGATTTCTGCGCATGATGCATACGGGTGATAAGAAGTGCCATCTATACCTTAACATGAATCAGAGATCGGAATGGATAACTCTAAAAGAGAAGCCAAGGTCAGGGGTCCAGCCAGATCTTCATCCAAAAAGGGCTTACGAACTCAAACAGTTGACCGGCATGTTTATTGGCCCAGTTGCATCAAGTCAAGGAAAAGATCCAACAAACGTTGTTAAGTATCTTGCTCCCTGACAACGCGAGGTCACATACGGCAGTCATTATCAAAGCTGCCCTCCTGAATATTAAATAGGAGGTTTTATCGCACCCCCTATAATCCAGATCCTGCCCCGATACGTTTTTACCTCCTCCATTCATTAAGCAATTGCCTTCGACATGGACTAAGGAACTTGTAACGTAATTGGATAACTTATTCGAGACAAAACTCGTTGTTTCCTAGGGAAACGGCATACGTCGTTCAGCAGAAATACGGTAGAAAAGCGTCAACAATGATAGGGGATATATAACAAAATAAATTAATATAGTTTTGTTTCTATCCATCGTTTTCTATTTAGTTAGAGGCGCCGGGACCTTCTCCAACTTGATATAAGGTTTAATAAAAGGCTTCGGTTGTTTTTCACTCTAACTTTCTCAATCAAAGTAGTGCCCTTCATTTTTTACAACTTTCTCCCATTTTTCTGGTAGTGGACGTATCTCACGAAGTGATAAGGCTTCGCTCTTGGAAACGATCCATTCGTTGACCCATTTGTGGACCTCGGCCTCTGTTCCAAAGTGTTTGCTATCCTAATTATGCTGGATTGACCGAAATGAATAGCCGTTAGGTGGAGTGATGCCCGGGCTGCAGAGTAGAATCCTCAATTGGAATTTCGTTAACGCCCGCTGGACCATTGAAGCGGTGCGCTGTGTAGCGCTGTCATATACCAACATCACTTTGCGGAATCATTTGCTACCACTAGACTTTTTTCGATCAGTTTCGCAGTATAGATGGATAGACTGATGATTGTGTAACAGTTTCCTGTGACAGATTTAAGTAGCTTATAGTACAACATCCGTCCCCGTATTTTTCGTGGCGTCCAATCAAAGGGAAGCCCTACCATTCCGATTTGCGTCTAAAAGTATAGTAGAAGATTCATTTTTTATCACTGTTTAAGTAGACATTACTTACTTTTCTATTATGCGAGCAGTGAAAAGCCTATATCAGAGGGCCTTTTTTTTCTTTTTAATTTCTACTGAGTGTATGGGGGCTTATTTTCCCTCTTTGTCAATTTTTCTTAGTGCGTACAATGGCTGACAATAATCATCTGGGTATTTCCGAGTTCTGTAGAGAGCGCTCGGCTCGACTGCAGGGCCTTTTGCTTAAGAAGTATTTACACTTTGTCGTCCCCGGTCCTGCAATGAACGAACTAACGCTGGGAAGCAGTAACGCTAACTCGACGCTCACCTTCGACTTTTCTTGGCAGTGCATGTTTTCAGCACGAATCAGAAGCGTTACTTTGAGCTATTTCCAACGGCCAGAGCTCAAGGAAGACAACAGGACGCAGCCAAAACAATTAACTTATGAAGTTTTAGCTCAAGACGATCAGCCGATCCAATGCTAGCGCCAGGTGTCGGCCAGAATGGGAACTTTTCACTCAGTCTAATACATCGTATAGACAATGAGGCGAAAACTGAATGCACAAGCAAAAGCCGAACGCTCAAATAGAGAATGTTGATTCCCAGATCCGTGTTTTGCTCCCTTATTAACATTAATAACACTCTTCGAGGGTACATTATACTTTAGAACTAAAGACTTCGCCGTCCTTACGCAATGTGTTGCTTTGAAGTCTGTCGTCACCCATTTACAATGGTGACTTCAATAAATAAACCACTACTTTCAACACATTAATAACTTGTATAATAAGTTAATGAGATTAGCACGGACACATCCGTGGCGTTGAGAATTTTTAGCAAGGCGGCCATAACGGACGCAGAAGTCTAGAAATACAGCTTTTTGAGCCTCGATATTTTCGAGCGTTCGATGCTTTGCGTAGGACTGCTTTTCGGACATACGCGCCTTGCGATGCCTTCACCCTCCGATGCGTTGACGGGGCTGATTGTGTCGTTGAGTGATCCATGTTTTAGTACAGTGTTGTATTATATAGTGCGGTGAGCGTCTTACGCTCTATGTAATGTAGCTAAATTTGCCGGTCTATGAAGTTTCTGTATTCTATGAGTCCGCAAGCCATATTCGAACTCGCTGGTAGTCAGCAGCGTCTGAAACTTGGCGGCCGCATGATTTGTTGGTACCTCGCTCCTTCCAATGAATTTCTAGCAGCCTACCCGATCTGGCTAACCGATGCCATCAGTGTTTATATTATTATTTTATCAGAAATAAAAGTGACGGAACAGATAATAAAAACAACGTCGAATGGAGGAACAGCAGAAAACTCGTAGAAATGCATTATTATCAACAAGAAACAGGCACTCGCTGGTCGGTTCTAGTCGTAGAGCAGTCGACGATAACTATGGGTACGAACGAGATCGCTGTAACGTCGGCATTTGATCAAAGGCAAATTTCCCGGAAAAAAAAAGAAGACAGATACGCCAAGGAAGAAAGAGGAAGATCGGAAAAAAAATTAAAAATCATTTCCAGCCGCGTCAACTAGACGACCGTGATCGGGCGTTGTAACGACGGTCATAAAGCACCAGCGGCCATAATGTGAGGGTAGACAATGCCAGAGACGCGAACGACAGAATCGTATTTGCGCAGAGTCTTCGTGGGCCAATATGTGTACCATTAATATGCGGAAATATGGGGTTAGTAGAATTTGAATAGAGTCTTCTATTAGACGTCATTTAACCGTCTTAATTACAATTTGACGCTTTCCGGATACGATATGTGACGGATTAGCTAGAAGTCAGTACGTGAACGTGCATGATGACTGAACTAATGCATGTAACAGTCGCTGCTAATGGAGCCGATAGCCGGTTGGGTCAGAGATACTTGACCTGGTATTTTCATTGATACCGTGCGCAAATTTAAATGAAGAACACTGCCACGAATCGTCTTCGAAGCGCACGCCTTAGTGCTAGATTAGCTCTTCGCCTTCACCGAACACGGAAACTGACTTTGTTTTACTTAATAATTACTAGCTAATTGACTTGAAAGCTACTTCAATTGTACTTCGCTAAAATGAACACGAATCGAAATGTACGTATGTTTCCTCACCGATTTTACATATTGCCCCTTATTAATTCTTCACAAGATTCAAACACCACAGCAGAATGAGATCGCATTGGAAAGCCGTGCGCCAACTGCCAGGACTGAATACAAATATCAACGAAATTAATATTCAGTACGACATGTTATGTGCCCGACCCATCTGGGTTAGCTACTAAGCTTGTTCGCAGCTCATTTGTACTGCTAGATTTCATTTATCTCTGTTAACGATATGAACCCCCTGTTGGAGACAAAATTTATGGTCTTCTCCCAATACAGAGTACCTTCCGACCGTCATCGCAACATCGTTTTCAGACCTTTCTTTGTACGCCTGTATTACTCCGCTCATACTTATTAGAAGAAACCTCTTTTTTACGAACGTTCACATTCATAGGGCCCGCATCGATGTTTTCAATATCTAGAAAATGCTTTGAATTATAATAATTACAGCAGTTTTGTAACAGCGTTAAATCCATAGCAGCCAGTGTTGTACGTGTATCTGAGTCAAGCGCTTACAAAATAACAAGCCAATATCCGTAGCCAGCCATAGAACATCGTTTCAAGCAGATAAACTTGTACCGAACACCTAAAGCTCAGCCGAAATCATTTCATTTGTGACTTCATTATTACTGCTT
>NW_019213468.1:127250-141838 GCF_002532875.2 Varroa jacobsoni
ATATATGTATACGCTGTTGTCGTTCGGCCATAGTCATCAGTATTTAATTAAACGCAATTCCATATAGTTATGAAGAAGAGGTGATATCTCGATCAGAGCGTGCTATCTTTGGCCGTCGTCCTTTTACAACTATCTACGAGTAAACAGTTGAATTAATACATTCTTAGGACGCACTAGCTTCTACATGCCACAGGCTAGAAAGTTGTTGAGTTATCTTTGGGGGGAAGCTATACAAGAAAGTCTCACAACTAATACAGAGTCTAAATCTTAAATAGCCATGGCCTGGAAGCTTTAACTTGTAACACTTCCAGCCAACAGATCCATTTGGTGTTCGCAGGACGTCGTGTTACTTTGCCAAGCATGTGCCTGCGTAGATAACCGACTCTGAGCGGTATTAGAGTAACCCTCATGCAATGAATTATATCATCTATTATGACTATCCTGTACAGGTGCTAGCTGAAAACCCATAATGAAGATGTCAATTTGGAGAGGTTTTAGTTTTGTCAGACAAATCGGGCCCGATCTGTAGGCAGCACTAAACTTAGGTCCATTGTCGAAAGTTTTGCCCTTAAGTAAATTCCAGTAAACTATTCTATTTGCTTCAAAAAAAAAATTAGTGTCAATTGGCATTTTTCAAGATACGCGCACCCAGTCCGTTGTTGAAATCCAACACTAACGTAAACATACGCTATCGTCTTCAAATGCACCGCTAAAGTCCTTTTAGTGAAGATATCAACGACTTGGTAAACTCACAATTATTCTAATTATCATCAAGTCCACTGTTTGCTTGCCATTCAAGCACACGTTTTGCTGTCTGAACACTATAAGAACTCAGCTAACATGGCCGACTTCATGATGATGACAATGATCCTCATCATCGGTACTACGTTCATCTTCACCCACCACCGAATGTCCTTGCCGCTCTGTAGACATCAGTAATACATTGTAGAAGCAGCGTCTCTTATTGATGAAAGCGTTTTCCCGACGTTTGCACGTCATCGCCTGTCGCGGCCCTCGGCGTGCCGGTCTGTAGAAAACTGTCATGTTTGTATACAGGCGGAGCACCAAAAGGCCTCTTATCGTTCCTTATGTATCATTCGCAACTCTGCCGAAGTGCGCTTTACGCGTCTGTTTGGCCTGCTGACGACAACGTTTGTGACTGTGATATTAAGACAGATGTGCGACGCTTTGAAGTGGATAGAGCAGAACCGACTGTTGACCGGTTCGGTCCTCGACCGCGCCCGGGCGTTAACTGCTTGCCTCCATAGCCCATTGGGCCTTGCTGAAAGTGCAAGAAGAATTCGTCATAACCATTAAATACGTTTTGCTAGATAAAAAATAAGAACCATTTCTGAGAAGAGTGTCAAAGCGATAACTACCGCAGCAACAGGATTTGACAAGTACAAACAGCAGTAGTGAAGTACGGTTATTGTTGCGTATAATGAATTAATTACTAGCCACATGTACATGCAGTAATTAGGAGACGTCGCCCATTGCGGGTCACAACCGGCGGAAACATCGATGTCTCGGTGCGTTCGTTAATTTAAGCATGGTGATTCCGGCAAGGTTGCCTTCCCATTATTGTCCTGCCCTTGTTAATTGTTTCACTAATCTTTCCACTCGATCCTTGCTAACGCCAAGAAGAGCTAAAAGGGACAGTCGGATAGGAAAGGCCAATAACTTTTCGGAGACGAAGGTCAACTTAATTGCTATGTTTATAAGAAACAAAAGCTACTAACCTACCCCGTAGGAAATTAATCCAGCGTGTCTGTATATTTCGTTCGCCAGATACATTAGTAATGTATAAAATAGTGCTTGCAATTTTTGATATTATTGACTTTTAGCATAGATGTTTAATATCTTGGATACCGTTTTAAACTATATATAGTACTAGATTATATATTATATACTATTATATATATATATATATATATATATAGAGAATAACATCAGATTGACTCATTTTATAGAAACGGGGTGATACTCATCAACGCTTGCCTAAATGCTGACTACACTCTATAATAAACACACACACACACATTTCATGATAATATGTCAACTACTATCTGAACATTATATGGAAAGATACGTTTGGCTGGAAAGTCGTTCTGCCTTGTTAGTTGTCTATCTAGTATTAGGAACTAACATTAAAGTAAGTAAAAAAAAAAAACAAATAACTTGGGAAAAGCGGATCTGGATAACCTCTGTCATTATGAACTGTCGGGCAGCTTCTTTATATCACTTAAAAATCAGATATATACCAAAAAAATCGATGCAAACAATAGTTCTTCGTACCAAAAGTTCAATATGATCCTATGAACAGTTCCCTGCGGTTTATTTTTAGCTATGGGGTAGGAGTATTTGTTGCAGTTATGTACTTAGCACGTCTACCTCCCTGCAAAAGCTAAACGATCTTAGGACTGTATAAACTATATAGAGCACCTATTGCTGCAAACAAAAACCGTATTCAGTAAGCGGGTATTTAGAACATGTGCTATATTCGTTTGTGGGGGCATATTCACTCTTCATAAGTTTCTAGGACCAGCAACTTTTTCGTTGCTAACATTCTGCTATTCACCCCTATTTCTTCTTCAGCTCATACGCCGATTCGTGTCCTAGACAAATATGGCCGTTCGGAACCCGATTGGGAATCGCAGATGATCGAAGATGCGTGGTATTCATCAGCCGGCTGTCATCCAGGTAATAACAGCCACATCGAGAACGTACATAACAGATTAAGTTGAATTTGTTTTGTCTTCGAAATCACAACAAACGCGTGAAAAATGGGTAATATCTCGAACAATATGGTCAATGGGTGTCGTTATCTGGTCGCCTATGGAAAAGCTTGCATGAATTATTTTGAACTAGAGCAGACGGTTATGTCGCATTTGGTAGGTTGCTAATATATATATGTAGAAATAGTAACAACAATATCATCAGCTAAGGCCTGACTTCAGTTTAATATTTCTGGTCGTGCGCTTGGCGTGGGCTCGTTGTTACGGAAAAATGGGTCGACATGCTATCTGGGACGTTCGGATATAACCCTGCGCCATAGTAGATCCGCGCTTAAAACGGTTCATCTAACATTCTTAATGGATCAGAGCCAGAAGGAGCCAGGTTATTAGCCAGAGTAGTAGGTTTCAACTTTAGCCATAAATAATTATTAATACCAAAGATGAATTAAATAATTTTCACTGTAATATTGATATAAAAAAAAATATATATATATATATATTTTTTTTTTTTTTCTTTTTTTTTATCTGTTATGTCATACGAGCTATTTTGCGTGTCCGCTTCTGATTTAACCTATTTATGATTTGAAGGCCATGAAGGAAAAATGGGTGTACGGTTTTGTCCAGGAGGAGCGAAAGACGGAGCCGTGCTAGCACTAAACCGGCTTACTTTCAGCCCAAGTCCACTGTCACGTTTCGCCAATAGCTTTGTTTAGCAAATTACCTGACGGTAAACTTAATGAGTACGGCGTCCGTCAACGGAGCTTCTATCAAACATGGCGTCACAGAGAAAGTTAAAGGATCCGATATGTTTGCTTAAAACCGGCTCGTTCACCGTTTATTTACCCACATACTACCATATCGTAGTAGGCAAAGTAGGAAAAAAAATTTAAGTTAAACAATCCACCTGTCCCGTAACTAGATTTCATCGTACTGTATATAATCTATATCAGAATATGAAACGTAGATAGATACTAAACGCCAGACTTAACATGAGTAAAACCTTTGCCAAGCGTCCGAAGGTAACACTTGAAACGAAGATTTTGATGGGATCGGCTTCATTTGTCGAAGAACAAAACACAGCTGGCTCTACGGTTACTACAAAGATCAGCTATATTTCAAGTATCTATAACGAAGTAAACTACATCGATCGTATTTTTTCTGCTACGCTTCCGGATGCTTCAACCTTTCCCTCACTCAGTTACATCTTTATATATGCGTCATGATAATTGTTATTTCTTCATTTAATCACATTTGTCCTGTATTATATGTCGCGGCTAGCCTTTGGAGGTATGCGCGCCACTCCCCATAGACTTGGTAGTATTTACCTATAAACCGCTGTCGTTGCCAAACCAACGCTGTTACAATTGTAGTCGTTATAGCGTTCGTCCAACTCCTCGGATCAGCAGAAAAAATCGGCAGCGGTGCGAAACGAGCACCAGGGGAAAGCGCGTATTGAAAATAAGACAAAAACAAAAAAAAAAACATGAGAAAGAAGCAGTTAAACATTTTATGACTGAATAGATGACGTCAGATACGCACCACGGACGATCACGGATCGAACGGCTATCGATGATTCGGATGTTGCTATTGATGATGTTGATACTGCTATTGCAACTGCGGTTTTTGGTGAAAAGGCCTGGGCGAAACGTTCAAAGTGAACCAAAACAACGGCAAAGACGACCACGAACGACGGACGCGGAATAGAAGCAGGCGATAGCACCATCTGACACGGTCCTGCGGAAGCACTTCGTTCCCTACGCAGCGTTGATCTCTTGTGAAGAGAACAACTAGCATCTGCCGTAAAGATCACGGCAAGGGCCACCGCGTCACCACCGCATGTGGATAGTGCCGATGCTGCTGCCGGCGGCTGGAAGCAGCGTCCTTCCATGCCCATTTTGGTCTGTTTTTTTTTCTATTTTGATTTTTTCTCGTCCACTTTGTCGAATCCTACTCCTTTTCGTTCGACAAAAAAGAAAATTCATCATTAATTTGCTTCGCTCTCGTCCATGTCGTTTTATGGTCTATTATCTCGAATTTTTCTTTCGCTATCTCTTACTGACTCCATATGGCCATAGCCTCGGTCCGTCTGTTGCCTGCTGTACACGTTCGCATGGAAAGAAGCGTGGCGAAAACTTGGTCTCCGTTAATGCTTGTTAAACTGACCGCAGGAATTGTTTCCGGTCGGTTTTTTGGAAGGCGGGCAATTCAAACGCAGAGGACATCTTGGCCCGGTCAAAAGCAGCTTTCTTGTTTTGCTAGCGAGACTAGGAACAAGCATACAATAATAGTCAACTTTCCGAATCAGCGTTTCAAGGGTCTTTGTAGTCAGTCACATTGCTGCGAAAAAATAGCTCACGAGAAGTCTTGCTCTGGGTATTCGAATTTTCTTCCTCTAGAAGGTTTATTAAGAAGCAGAGCAACGTGTATCATCAGCTTCGTGTGACAGAATATGTTTATGACTTTTAAATATATTATTTGATAGATACCTGACTAGTGACAAATGCCAAATATAATAATGTACAAAATAGGTTGCTTTATTAAATACGAGAGTCTCGGCTTAGCGCTGGCTCACTCCAGATTGTCACAAGAACACTTGTCAAGCACCAGAGGAAATTGTGCGTTCAGGTGAATGGTACCAGCCTATAATTAGTGGCATGCAGTCAACCCTATAAAATGGGTACCCTGACCATGCAATCCCTTACAGGTAGCCTAAATTTTACGGATTGTTGGTTATCAGCTATATTTCGTTTGTGTGACTGTCGATGTGTGTGACTTAGCTTCATTTATCCTAGTTTTAAATCGTTCGATCCAGTCACCGAACGGAGAAGCTCAAACGCTTTTGTTGGTGTCGTAACGTCAAATGGGCAGTGCCCACATCTCGGCGATCGGACGGACAGTTCCGCGTTTATGCTGAGTCAACACAATAGCACCACGATGATCGGGGTCGTTTGCTCGTCACGTCGTGCAACGAGCAATTTTATTCGCTGGCAATATGCATTGGATGCATGCATGCATTACGTGCATCGGTGTCGAGACAGACAATTTAAAGGAACTGAACTGAAAGCCAGGCTGACATAGAGAAAAGCAAAGCTGATACGACACTCTGTTAAACAGGAACAACTAGCTTGTTGTAGCATTGTTGTCTTTTGTTGCCGTTATTGTCAACCGATTCGGTCTTCACAGGCGAAGCCCAACTTCTTCGGAACTCGTCGCTTTCTTCAGTTCCACTCCGCGTGACGGCGGCGGCGGCGGATACTGATTTTGTAGCGACAGCACCTATCTGATCCCGATGGTGGGGCAACAGCAGGCCGACGGTCTTGTTGCCTGTGTCCATCGGCCGTCTACTTCGACATCCCGCCATTTTCTCAGATCTGCTGGCGTGTCTACGGTGACCGTGTGGTAGTAGGAAATCCGTCTCGTTTTTCGTCCGCCGGCTACCGAAATTCAACTGTTATCGATGCTGTTTTCGGGGCTACTGTGACTTCTCAGTTCCTCCTGCAGCCATTAGCAACAGCAGCAGTTGCTGTTGTTTCTGCTGCAACTTGATATGCCCTACAGGGCTAACTGACTCGTAGGCAGGCATTAAGCTCGTTGCATTCTAGCGCACAGCAAAACAGCCAGCTGTCATGAACCGTAATGTCGTGATGCAACGGTATGAAGGCAAATCCACCGCTCGGTGACTGATCTGTTCGGTACATACATTTCTACAGTCAGTTTTGCTAAGCGTTCAACGGCCAGTAAACGCCAGATCGAATTGTCGATCGCACAAATCTGTCCGAGGACCCGTCGTGAGCGGATCGATTGGGATCCACCAACTGTAGGGAGAACGGCGGCCGTTTTGGGCAGCGGAACAGGCGCCCCTGGTGGCCACAGCACGAACAAATCCCCCGCAGTGGGCCGCGGTCGATGTCGTGCTTACCGTTTTGAGCCCGTTCAAACGACAAGTCGTTTGTCGTACCTGTGTGTGTCGTGTAATCACTTCTTATGTATTCGATGCGACTGCGGTAGGGAATTGCGCATCGCAGTATAGATGCAGTACGTCGAGCGATTTCTACCGTACGTAGCTTGCTTTTTGGCGTCGATGGGCTGCTTTGGTCGGCACCTAAAGCCGTTTAGATTTGCGAGCAGTGACATTTCCATTCAGTTTGATAACTACTATCAATCTGCAATAAAGTACAATCGAACATAACGTATGGGGTTACAGGGAGCCGAAGGTTTGTCTTCGCGCTCTAGTCTTCTGATGATTTAGCATTTTGCCTTACCTGTGATTTCAGTGTTTTGTCCGAGACCTGGTGAAAATGTATATGGAAATGTTCAAAATCAATCGATTGGTACCGACTAGCTTACATTAGAAACACTTGCACATAGAAAGATTGGCTTGCGAACCATACTGAGTCGGTGTCATTGGTATAAAGCCGAACAACTTATAGCGACGTAAAATACCGATAGGCCACAGGAAGGCCACGAAGGTTTATTGAATAGGCGGGAACGGCATAAGGGTTGAACGATTAATAAGCGGACGAAAGGAGTAAAACATGATTAGAAAGGCTTGTTACAAAGCTCATGCCACTCCCACCGAGTGGTGCGCTCGCTCACTTGGGTGGCAAAGATCCTATATTTTCACCACCAGGGACTCTTTGCAATTCATTGCATAATAAGGTGCATTTTTCGTAGACACTCTAGAGACTTGGTCGCTCGACGAGACGTCTCCAGCGTAAACTTCAACGAAGGGTAATCTTCATTCGAAGGCTGTCGCTATTACACAATAGGTTAGTGGGCTTGCATGGCTTGAGTCAGCTCGCTAGTAAACAAGCTACCCCCAAAATCTGCACTAACAAGTATTCAAAATTAGAATTACATCGACCCAAAGGATCGTACGAACGTTATATATATATATATAATCCCTTGTCGTGCTTTCTATGATTAGTGATATGCTCATCTATATATGTCTGATATACTCGTTTTGCCGTTATGGCCGTTTATGTCTACAATTACTGTTGTTATTATGATCACTAGTTGACTACTATTTGAATTCTGTTTTATCAGTTGTGCTTCTGGCACATCTATATATATACCTGCGTATATTTGTAGCCACATGCTAGCCGATATTCAAAGGGAAACACCGTCCGTACGGAGAATGTGCCGTGTATGTAAAGCGTTCAAGCGCGAAACGCGCGCCAGCGTTCCGTTTGTCTGGGTTTTTTTTTCTCCTCTCTGTATGTCGAACTGTCGCACCGGCTACGTGTATATTCAACTATACATCGTTGTTATCTTTCGACCACCCCTGGCGAAGTCAGTCCTCGTGGGATGATAAGCGTCCGTCGGTATTAAGCTGTTCGCGAAAAGAAATATAAATTCGACCAAAATCAACGTACACGCAACATGCTGTGTACGCCGTCTGTATATACTTGGCATTTACTCGTAGATAAAAATAGTGTTAGCTACAGGGGCTTACTGAGCCTAGATGTAAGCTGTTCGCGGAACGACGACCAAATCGCGTAGGAAATATGACAATGAAACGAGTATATCCTGGAAGGCTCAATACGGCATCGTAGATGGCACCGCCGGCAGCCCCATCTGTGTGGAAGGCCGTTGCGAATTTCAGTGCAGTCTTTTTTTTTAAAGGCTATTGCTCGACGAATTCGTAACCGTAGACAGAATTGTTCATCACTTCCTACTAAACAAACTGTAAAATAAGGTACGCTGGACAGTTCTGTCCTTAATTACGTCATAAATAGCAATACTATACCTAATTGACTGTATCACGATGATCTGGATCGTTATGCGACATGTGAAGATTTGGCAGCGGCGGCGGCGGCGGCGGCGGCGGCGGCGACGGTCTCCGAACTCACAACGGATTCGGTTCCCAGCGAGGAGACTGGGTGACCTCGGATTGTTGTGGCCTCATAATAGTGTCCACTCGTCATAAAATTATCTATTTGTTTTTCGCGTTTACCACTATACTCTCTATTTTGAAATGCATTGAAAATGCTTTTCAATGGCTGCATCTTAATGGCAAGCTGTTGCGGCGAAGTCCATGTCCGATGCGCAACGAAGTCTAAAGCTTCCGAGACCTTTTCAAGGCGACGTGTAACAAAGATGTTTTGGGCATCGGCTTGTGATCGAGGCAAAAGCCTAAGCCTGTCGGTACAACCGATAAATAGGTATCAAGGATGATAGTTAAAGTTACTGATCGTTCAAGTGGGCACAGAGTAATTCGCTTCTATTTAGTTCGAAGATCATCTATCAGACCCAAGGAAGATCGCTGATAAAAACGAGAGTTCCCAAACGATGATGCAATGGTTTGTTCTTCCCAAAAGGATGTATTATGTCACACACTGCCCTACCCAGGCGTCTCATTAATGATTACTGGCGTTGGTCATTTACTCTTCGCCGCAGACGGTCCTTTCCGAGTTCTCAGGATAGATCCAATGTAGTCGCTGCGACTCTTTCAATAAATGACATGCGGAGATTTAAATTGAAGTTGAAATCTCTAACAAAAGACTAGCAAACTATTAGATGATACTTATTGATGATTTCTATTTTACCAGATTTTCCGATAATTACCTGATATGAAAGTCACGACCTCAAACCTAGCGAGCCGTCGATTACTCATCCGATCACACCTAGTTCACCTACATATTTCCTCCTCTTCTGTCCTATCGTATCACCAACCTCAGCGCGGAAAAGTAGCAAGAAGTTCGCCACCCCCCAGACCGGCCCATTTTCCTTATCTCGGTCGGTAGCGGCAGTGATATTAGCAGCTGCTGCAAAAGTTTTTATGACGCCCAACCTCACAAGCCGACATTTTCGATTCACTAAATTGTCTGAAATTTGCTTTCGAGTACGTTTCCCCATTTCAAACTTAAATTTCAGTTACGGTTACGGCAGCCGGCACTGCTACCGCTGTCACCGCCCTGCCCGAAATAGAAGCGTACAGATATTTCCTAAACGCTTAACGATATTCCCCTATACGTCTGTACGAATAGCTGAATTTGACGCTCGATTTAACAACGCTGGGAAAGATTGAACGTGTTTTTTTAGCAAAGACCGCTGTTGTTAGTGTTGATGCTGCTGACTCGGCCAATATATTCACGCCACAATGCGTGCACGTATTGGCAGCCAATCAGTTTCCATCGTGTCTGAAGGGAATGTCTACTTGCAATGCGCCAAGATGCTACATGTTCCTACATCACGTTGCTTCCTTTATCTAGTTGCGTCGAGTCGCGTGTTTGCTACTACTGCTCTTTCGACCGCTCTGTCGTTGTTCAAGACGAACCGGCAGCCCCAATGGCCGGCCGCCTCCGCCGCTGGACGGCAGATTCTGGCGAAATAAAAACTTAAACCGAGTGACGCGGTCAAACCAAAATGTCCGATGAAAGCAACGAACGCACGATCAAGAGCGACAAGGAATAGCAGCAGTAGCAGCAGCAGCAGCAGCGGCGGCAACTGAAGACATTATAAAGACAAGAGGCATCATGATGAAGTTTTCGTTCTTTCTTCAGCGGTTCGTTCTCTAGTTGTGCGGCAGCGGTGGCCTGCAGTACACAAGCTCAACTGATCAGTTTAAGCGAATAGAGGGGCGGAGGGGAATTGACCTCTTGTGATTTGGCCTGCAAAGCTGTGCGAGCGAAATTGTGTCTGTCCTCAAAGATATACAAGATCGCCATGCTAGCTGAGTATCTATTTGGCTGAGGGGCAACATGAGCGAAACAACTCGCTGCACACAATACGTACCTTGATCGGTGTCCATACGTACACAAGCAGTGCATAGTGGCAAATGGCGACGCGGGTAAAAAAGTACCAGTTGCCGTATGCTGGACTAACGGATCAGGGGCATCTTGTGCACTGATTCAAATGCCCCGATAACAACAATAGAAACCGAAAAGCACTAATAAAAAATTGCTTTTTGTAAACTGAACGATGTAAGCCGGGAAAGTAGACTTTGAAACAAGCATATAATCGAAATTGGCGCAAACTTGGAATTCATGAGGAACTTAAGCTTATTTAGGTTAGGGTCAAGAACGAAACGAAATAAATGTTAATTTTGAGATCAACAGTTTTTTTTTTTATGTTTATCTCTAGGAAAAGTGAAAAGACCGTCTTAACATACGTATAAGAACGTAAATCGTATAAAAAATAAAATATTATACTGCAAGGTTCAACAGATATTACATTAAGTCGTACCTGGAGCAATTCGCCATTATCTTGTTTATCTATAAATATCTTTGACGCTTCACTTGAAACGAGGTTACGACAATCGTCTCGTTGTTGTTGATGATGATAACGGTGGCAACAACGGTGGCAACGGACGGCAACAATTACGGTGGACGCCCTCACTTCGATCATGGCTCAAGCCTGCTGCTTTGCGATGCCGTGTCACCTGTTTTCAGTGCTATGAATTGCGTACCGGTGGCGGTGTGCTGCTTACGATCATAGACATTAGCGGGCCATTGCCAATTTCCGCTCAGCTTTTATTAGCTCGAATCGTTACTGTTTGCTAATGATGACTTCGTTTCGTCATTATGTCATAACGCAGGTCGCATTACCCCGAACAACTAACTGGTGGGTCCGCCTTCGACGTCACCGTTCGCCGTCATGTTATTTATTAGTTCAGAACACGCCGTTTACAAGGCTAGCTGCTTCGGCCGATTTCTTTGGCAAAGTCCTACAATATGTGCTCTTCTTGAGTTGTTTGAACTTGCGCCACAAAGCCACAGTATACAACTGAAGGAACTAGCTGGTTGGTAACTCTTCGAGACGGTTACTGCAGGCTCAGCAGCGGCAGCTGCCGCATGACGAGCATTGCCGCTGTGAGCAGCAGTCAACGGACAAATTTTCGCCGGCGTATCCTTTAAGGGTTCTGTGGATCCTAGGAAGACGATGATGATACAATTTACTGTTGTTGTTGATATCGATGTAGTTGTCCTGGTGATCGCAGCGCTTAGTGTTATATTCTGTTACCTTTGCCTACTGCTGTTGCTGCGTTCTTGGCTGCGGGTCTTGGGACAGAAGAACTGAGTGAGCCTTGAGGAGCGCCACTTGCTCCGCTATCGGCTGTTCAATTGGTTTTTTGTTGTTTTCGACTGCCAATCACATCGGCGAGCAAAGAGCGTTGTGCTCCCCGATGTTGACGGCTCGATACCTCGACGCTGACGCCGAAGGCAATGCGAACCATCAGCGACGTCGACAGGCTGGCGCTGCCTGCAGGGGGCAGAGTGACATGGGATGACGATGACAAACACAATCGATACGCGCAAACATACCGACGGACCAAGATACGTATGCACGTACGTATCGAAATGGCGATAAGGCTAGGCATCACAGTCGCATGCTCAGTTCAGATAGCACTGCTATGATCATAACAGCACCCGCACGACCACGAATGTTTGAAGTATATGGCGGTAGTGGCTGAAGAAAGCTGGGATCAAAAGGACTCTGCGACAGATTCGGGGTTACTAGTGCTTAATAGGCTATTTGTAGGCTGATCGGCGCTAGGAGAAATTGGCCTTCGACGTGCAGGCTAGCAAAAATGTTCAAAAGCAGGAACTAGTATTGCCACGAGACACGATTTGACATTGATAAGATGTATATGCGGTACACATGATGTTAGAAAGAATACCGCTGTTCGGTAAGAAGCATCTGGGTGCTAACTTGGCTAGTAGTTAAGATTGTGTGTGACGAGGTCGAATTAAGTATATCTTAATTACAATACGAATTAAGCACAAAGTCTCTTTAGATTGAAGTCACCTGAGCCTCTATTTGAAATTGCCTTTTACAAAACGATGGTAGATACACCTCTATAGTTTATGCAACTTTTCTGGGAGAACCTATCCCCCAATAGAGAGTATCCTTTTATTTAAAAGAACCTCTTGTGTAGCTAACGATTCGTGCTTCGTGTGTGAAGAGAAACATTTTCTAATCGGCTTCAGGTTTGGTGGTCTCTTTTTATGGAAAGGTTTTTATATACTGAAATACGAATGAACCGAATTTAGCTCTTCTGTGAGCTTGAAACATAGAGGTCTATAATTAAGGAGATGTGTTTAAAAGAAATCTTACGTGCGGTGGCTCGACGACACGGTAAAGATGACGGCTGTTTACGTCCGGGTTCCAACATAGATCACAATATGTCCCTAGTAGATACATTCGTTACCCACTATGCCACCACGGGGGCGTTATTACTCTGAAGACTGCTTAATGATGAAGTTATAAAATGAAATCTTTGTCGTCGGGTCGAAAGTAATACCCATCCAAAGGCTTTGATGGTCGAATGGGAACGTGTAACAGGGCGTAAACTGTGACTTCGATTTGGAATTTTGAATAAACCAAAACATTTCAGTGCGTCATAAAGAACTAATCTGGGCTTTAGTGTAAAGTTTTTTTGTCCGCAACAGCCATTAACATTACATTGGAAGGCAAGACTGTGTACGGCTTGTGTGAGGCTCGACCACGTCACGCTTAGCTGAGATTTGTAAGCAAACATATTACCATTCATATAAGGCATAGATTATCGAATTATAGTAAAATTCGTGATTTTTCCGCGGACTTATTAGGTCACAATGGGATCACTTAACTTGTAAAGCTAGAAGCAATTTGTCCCTGTATCCCCATAGATAATTCCTGAAGAGTGCATGGCCATGATCTGAAACCCCCAAATATCAACCAACAAACGCCCAATCTTAAGCGGAAGCTTGCAGACTTGACCAGGACTTCATCTGAGCAAGCAATTCATCCGAGGAAGGTGGGGTGGGGGGGGGGGGGGGAAACGGGGATGAAGAACTTATGAGGTGAGTGGATCCTGCGTGAGAACCTTATCCACACCATGATGTTATCAACGCTAAGCATAGCTGTCACGAATTTGATGTTTTATGTTTACGTATAATAACCCGAGGTCAACAACGTCGAAGTAACTTTTACCCACGTGTACTGACATAATCCGGGCATAAATCTAGAGATCATGTAAACATATACTGATTTATTAGAACCGTTCCTGCCTGCTGCCGGTTAATTTGTCCGATGAGCCAACATAGGACTTCAGTTGGCGAAGGTACTAATATTTGTGGTGTTACCGTCATCGTGTTTTGATAAACTCAATGAAAAATGAACTATTTATTAATAGTCTATATCCGAGGTAACTTCTATATAGATAGATAGATGTTGGAAGGGATTCTGGCCAGATCATTCATTTCGAATGGCTCTGATGCTGCACCGCGCCAGTTGGCTCATGAAAGCGTTTGCTGATAACAGCAAAAAACGTTTCGAAAATGTTCTCTCACTTCGACAAAGAGGACTGACTAGCCATTTCAACATAAATAGTAATCGAGAATCGTGACATTGAAACATCGGTAACATCTTTCTTTTGCTCGTGGCCGTTAACAGCGTCGTAGTTAACGTCTGTCTTGGGTCAAACAGGGTTAGGCTGTACAGCCTAAACTTGTTCAACTGATAACGGCATTTACCAGATCATTTTCGTTATCGAATTCAATGATCATCTCGTAGATTTATCATGCGTCTTGCCAAAATGAAGCATCTCGATGTCGCAAAGCATTCACCATTTGTGCGCATGCGCATTACGCCTATGTATAGTAACCCTAGAGAGGTCTTGCACATACGGCTGTTATGATCAGCTAAAGTTAGCGGGACAGTCTCGCTCTATGATAAAGCCGTAAATTTCGATTTCCGAAGAAAAAAACAAATCATGCCTTATTCAACTTTTGATGGTGATTTAAAAATATATCTGTCCGCAGCAATGTCTACCTAATATTCACGATCACTATTATTTTGTATACCGTAATCGGTGATTGGCCTAATTGGGTTGAAGTATTGAAGTACGCTTTAGTCAAAATATATATA
>NW_019213468.1:141938-146928 GCF_002532875.2 Varroa jacobsoni
CACACACACACACACATCTTTTGCAATACGCCGGCCAGGAATCGTGCTCACATTCGTACATGGTAGAACGTGTTTGCGTATTTTTTGGCCAGTCATCGTCCTTGTTATGTCCCTTGTATGCCACGAGCACAGATCTGTTTCAGAACGTCTCGCCTTGTTCTTCTGCTATCGCTCGTTAAGTGTGTGCGTGTCGTGCCAAAATTGAAAACGATGGAACACATTGTGTCGTCTGAGCCCCACCAGAGTGGAGTTGCCCTCTCCTAGAACAGTTCGCACGTGCGTTATTAAGGTCGTCCAATGGTACCATTTTGTAGAGGCTAATAGATGGCGAGGGATTGGTCGGACAGTGTCAACACACTTTGCAATCGCGTTTCTGATGCTGGGCATTGGTCGACAGTCGAACATTGGCAGAAGCTGCTTTCGATCATGCGCAAATGGAACTACAGAGTGGCGTTTTTTTGCTAACGTTTAGGTCATATAGGCTACGATTATTTCATCATCTAGCAGACAACTAGCAGACAACAATACTACCGTCACAGTAGTACCGATACAACATTTTCCCTAGGACGTTTTTAGCCCTACTGTAGAGCTAACGCCGCTGTTGAAAGCAACGAGCCTCTTGCTTACGATGGCCTACGTGAGAAGAAGGCCACATCAAAATAATTTCCTCTATTTTGAGTTAAAATAAAATCAACCCTATGTACAAGGGAAACGTTGATTGCATTTTTTATACGCGAGTTTTGTTTACGCCAGTCGACGAATATGTTGGATGCAAACTTTCTAATAAGTGTGCAGTTCCATCTTTTATGAATGAAGGGTTCACGTACAAATGCAGGCACTAACAAATGTAACAGACGACCGCGTCTTCTGCAATGGGTTCCTTTCATTTTCCAAAATAATTTCACGAAATGGTTACCTAAGTGGGCAAACACCGTCATTCGACGTATCCGGTAATAGGCCGTGCCATATATGCACAGCATCAGCACACTCTTTTACTCGCTTTATAGACACCCGGGAAGGTTCATTTACCTATTCCGTTTTAGTATACGGCTCGTACGACAAGTTTACACCAAAGGCTACTTCATACGATACCGCTAATTCAGCCATGTATAACTTGGGCCCAGGCCCATTGTATTGTTTCCCCAACCTGTTTCATCGCCCGAATCTATTCGTTAACAGCCCAACTGTTACCCCGTAACGTTATTTCAGCCGTGCGGAGATCGTTGACATATGCATACTTACACGATTTTATTTACTTAAGCGTCCGAACTGGAATCTTACCATCGTATCAAGGTGCGATTAAAATGGCAGTGAAAGATGTTTTTTTAGGAAACCGAGAGTCAATTGTACGTCCTGTACGTTTAACGGATATATTATTCTTTGATTCGAAATTTGAATTCACTGGAAAAATGTCTGGATAGTTGAGACTTTTTTAACACCGTCAAGGCCTATACGCTTTATGATTATAACATTAAACCCGTATGCCTAATTTATTAATATTATATATTCTGTGTATAATATTAATAATATTACTTTATATACCTTTCAGGTTATTCTTACGAAAAGAGTTTATTGTCCGATCTCTGTATACAGTGCTTTCAAAGGTTATTGAGAATATGTCGTTGTACGGAAGCAGACACTCTCGTCAGTTGAACAGGCCCGCACCGAAAGGAAAAACGTAGACAGAATAACCTATAGGTCACAGATATTCCGAAAAAACTCCGGAAATGAATATGAGTGTGGAAAAATTTTCCTATGAAGTTAATATCGAATGAAAATTAAATTGAATGAGAGAGTGATTTGAGTTGTAACGTACGCCATGATACCTAAATGTCTTGAATATGGCTGAGACTCATTGTGTTAGCTTCGGCATGCTTACCTTTCGTTTGTTAAGTTTCAAACTTTTCGAGTGTTCCCTCTGTAAATTCGGACACCCCATCTCACAGTTTGTCTAACGAAGAGACCCTATATTGCCGTAGTGCTACTACTTAACAATGGTTGGCTTTTCGAGAAAGAAAAAGATCGTAGTTCTATTGACATTTTTGGAAATGGCAGCAGAATCAATAATGCCGCAAACCTCTAGATCAGCTAATCATCACCCACCTTTAATTCTAATCACTATCATATCGACTAGTAGCGTTCTTTCTTTCGTTTTAGATTTGCCATCATCAGTCACCCTAGCTAGATATCTACTATATTACCGTAGAGAGCCCTGGAGACTCGTTAAGGCTTGCACCTCAGAGGTCGCCATTACTTTGTCTGTGTACGAAACATCGATACACCAGACAGCCTCGCTTGTCCTGCTGCAGGAGTATGCAGGCTTAACTAGCTGAATCGACTACCTCAACACACATACAGGGACAGAGAAGGACTCGTATTCGCATACACAGACAGGGATCAGCTGTTTGATCTGGTAAATCCGGATTAGCTTGAGTTGAGGCCTTCCGTCAGCAGCAGCAGTGGCGATGCTGGTCCGATGGGTCTCACGAAGCGCCAATGGCTTCTGGCTTCAGTAGTAACACTCGCTTCGGTAGCAGTCGTTGTGACGGCAGCGGATCCACTGCAAGTCCGTTGGTCTTTAGCCGAGTGAGTATTACGAATGAGATCTAGCAGGAAAGCAGCTTTCAAAGCTGTGTTTCGCCACGACATGCACCAGTCGGTTACAGCTGGAGGCTCGAGTTGTGCCGTGAAGCACACCCATGTCGAGGTTGTTTGCCTGTTTTGGCCAGTCTGCCTATATTGTACTACTATTATCACAGAAATTATTCAACTAATGTTCCAACAACATATACCTAACCATGTTGATGTTCATCGCAAAGCACAACAAGATGAAGGGATCCGCATCTCCTATGCTTCGCTGTTTTGGCTATTGCTCCTATGGCGCCAACCAGCTGTTTATGAGCGCTGCGTCGAGGCTCGGCGATGGCCTACGGCTGGGTCATATGCTAAGCCGCTAACGGCCTCTCTGTAAGCTCGATTTCCACACGGGCGTAGTTGAAACCTCGAACTTCGTCTGAATACATGACCGTATCAAGATTGAGGTCTAGTTTAGTTCCAGCGTTATCGACGGTCATGGTGGCCGTCGTCTAACCTTCTACCCTCTCCAATCCGAAGTCCACTAGAGTCCGGAGCAATGCTCGCTCGGTAATGTCCTTCACCGTTGGCCGATGGCCGAAGAATCTACAACACATAATTGAACAAAAAGTATAGCTTATAACAAACATACTTACTACGACTTGTCTTTGAGGATCCCTCGTTTCCTCATGGACGCTCAGTCCTCTATACAATCCGCCATAGCGTTGGTTCGACAAGCACAAAAACAACCAAAGGGTCACAAAAGCCTCACCGTAATGCTTCTCTCAATAGCAGGCTCGACAATATTCAAAAGCAGCGCCAAAATCCACTGCACGCCCGAAGTTCACTTCGTCTACTCGACGGGAGCACTTGCGGCCCGTGTTTGTGTCAATCGTGACGGGTTTAATATGTCATTCGTGTGCACATAGACACGCACTTGAAGCGAACGGGAGAGAATGCAGACCTTAGGGACTCAGTATTTGAATAGGCGTAGGAAGCAACGAATTTCGAAAGACTCTTGTTGATATGGACATTAGTTCATCGGCATAATGGGCTTGGTTTAAGATGTCAATCGACGGGTGCTACTCAGTGATGAGCAACAATTGAATACAATAGGCAGCCACTTAGCGAACGGCTTGGAACTTCACGATTCTTAAACCGCGTGTGAACATGTCACAAACCAAAAATACTCTGCCGCTGACGTCCTTACGATTCGGTGCATCCTGAAGTCGTTAACGAATCGCTCGGTACTTCACTGCCACGACTGCCGGCTGGGTCGAATGAGACTGTATATATATATCAATTATGAGTTATGGTGAGCTGTATTTCGGCTGCTGATCACAATACGATTTTTGCGAAAGCAATGCAGTCTTATGCTTTGCGTATGGTCTTCTTATGTAGCATTTGTAAGTTTGTCGAGAAAAAACAGTAATTCTCACTTAAACGCCATAGAAACGCAGTATATTAGACTAAGAATTAGGGCACTGCCAATACACCATCGAGATGAACACGTAACGCTTTGGTAGTGACTGACTGTTTAAACGTACGCCCATTACTAACGAAATCAATTTTTTTTCGAAAATATTTCTGATCATAAACTTGCGGTCAAATTAGTACTAGCGGTGCTTAATAATTTCGAAACTTTCCAGCGTTGCGTAGAATCAGACAAAGGCTTAAATATCTATATGTCACGCACGAGAAAATTCAGTGCCTTTCCAAATTTCAGCGGTAAACTCGTTTCTCGTAGTGTCTTTGAATAAACATTATCCAGTCTAATTGCGGCCAGTATTTTTCTAGGAGAGCACAGGTTGTGCCATTTTTATTATACACATTATTTAAAAAAGTATTATGGCCGTATAAGTTACTGTCGTAGGAACATCACATCTCTCACACATCACTTCAGAGTCATGAGGACCAATTTAATTGTAAATTTTAGATCCCTTCCAGTGTTATGCTTGGAAATACGTATTTTTTGTGTATTTCATTAGCATTAGAGCATCTTTCATTGCAGAATAACGTAGAGTGTTATTAATCGAGAACTGCAATAATATACTATCGTGTTATGCATATGCGCGCTTTCAGGGGGAGGTCCGGCGCCGCGTAAGCAGCGCCGCGAAAGAACGACGTTTACGCGAGCTCAGTTGGATGTCCTCGAGACTCTCTTTTCGAAGACTCGCTATCCCGATATCTTCATGCGGGAGGAAGTTGCGGTAAAAATTAACTTACCCGAGAGCCGGGTGCAGGTTTGGTTCAAGAATCGACGTGCCAAATGTCGACAACAACGGCAACAAAGCCAAGCACAGGTAACAGTGGCCGCGGTCAACTATTCACGCAAAAAGAATAACCATGCTATACTTCAATAGATACTATAAAAATACGGTAGATATAAGCAAACAGATGCTTTCTTCCGATCACG
>NW_019213468.1:147028-176996 GCF_002532875.2 Varroa jacobsoni
TATATATATATATATATATAGGATCTTTGATTTAGAGCTGTTTCACCTATCCTTAATGAAATACAGTCGTAATTAGAACAAGAAGTCTACATACGTGTAGCTGTTGTATAACGGCAAACAGAAGTTTCCCTAGCGCCATGTTATCTACGATTTTTATCATCCAAATACTAAAGGTGTTTAGTGAATCGAAAAGCTTTAAAGTCATATAGGGTAGAATAACGATACCTTTTGTATACGTTTGATGCCTCCTTTAGGGTTTATCTGTTAGGAAGTTTGTTGGCTGCCAGACCAGTTATGATCGACATCACCATACCTACTCTAGTTGTCGATGGTTTGTTTGACGGCCACGACGGTAGACTACTCTATGCCACCTATCGTCGTCTTTAGAGCAATGGAAATCGTACGAATCTATATATATGGAATATATGAGGACTGAAACTATCGATCAATTCCGGTTTCCTCGACACCGGCCGTGACTGAAGTACGGCAGTGAGGTCGCGAATAATCGTCGAGTAAACATTCTGTGTGCTATCAATTACGACACCTCACACCCGTAGGGCTCCTGAGGCACTCAAGTCATCTGACAACACTGAGCTTTTTATCTCTTTAAGAAAAATTCCTTTAATATTCATTTCAAGGACAAGTACCCATTTAAGCCTGAGTCTGTTCGGCGCTGCCAGTAAAACCGTTTCGATTCCGTTCGACGGGATCCGTTTGCGTGACCCCTTTTTGGTGGGCAGCAGGGACCGACCCATGTCTTCTGAATGGAGTTGATGTGCTCCAGGAAGGCTGTTTGCTAATAATAGTTGAATAAATAATCTGTACCAGACACGACACATTTGTCCGTCTTCTCTAGACCCAGTTCATGAAAACCAATTGTTTTTCTCTTTCAAAACATAACCTTCAGAGACTTCTTTACACTTTTATAGTACATGATATAATGAATTCCATAATGCGTCCGCAGAAAATGCTCTGTTCTGCTTAAAAGTACCTGTTGTAATAGCAACTCTTTCCTATGTCTGAGGTCATCAAGCGTCGTTACCTTCTCTGTGATCTTCAGCCTTCCAATTTGCATCGACAACAAATTATTCTCTAGTTGAAAGCCTCACTAGCCAGTATTTTCGTCAATCTTCGAGAGACTCCAGCAGAGCATTCACCTTCGAAAAGCAGGCACTTGATAACCGAATACTGATATTTTTACATTTAGGCTCATCATTCTTGGACGACACTTGACTGGCTCACGGTCATATATTGAAGACCTGACGTACATATTTAGCTAACTTCATCTGGCACTTGGCCTACTAAATAAGCTACTAAAAATGAAAGAGTTAATATGTAAAAATAAAATATATATGTATGTGCAGCAACCTACGAACATGGTATAAACGCTAAATCTTTGTAGTGTTGTTAAATTTCTTTATAACTGATGTCATGTCTAGGCTCAAACGACGAACGCAACTGCTGGTTCGGGTGGCAAGGCAAGCCGTCCGAAGAAGTCAAAATCGCCTCTTCCGCCAGCCACGGCACTCTCGATGAGTCCCGGCAGAGGTGCCTCGCCCTACAAGCCGCCGGCACTCGCTATGACGCCACCTATTGGTAGGTGACTCACCAAAAGCTTCACTGTCAAAAAAAGAACGATTATTGGAACACTTCTTTAGGGTTTACACCCACGGACGTTACATGACCGTTATGAATGATACAAATGAGTAAATCCCGGAGACTGGATTCACTCGTTTGCGTCAGTGCTTGAGAACCTTCAAAAATGGATAAATATATCCACTTAATCAAACCATCTAATTAATAATCTGTTGGCTAAGAGCTCGAGCCCAGTTTTTATTCAGTTCCCTTGAGTAACCATTCAACTTCCTTAATGTGCCTTAATAGCCTAATCTAAATCCGATTCGATCAACAGATACGTAGGTATAAGCTGTACTTTTAAATGGCCAATACCAGACTCTGTTATCCTCTGCTTTTCTTTTGTTAGTTTTCTTGCAGATTATCTGTACAGATATCCGGCTCTAGACACTCGCAAAGTGCCCATAAGTGTTTCCTCACAAAAAAACTTCTACTAAGATACGAACTCTTTCGTCTATGTCCGTTTCGCTTCAAACTGTTTGCGACTATGTGTAACTAAACAGTTCCCTGTAAATACGTTGTTCGCAGGTCCAATAACGGCGCTAAGTAATGCAGCGGCTTCTATGGCGAACGGAGCATCGATCTGGTCTCCGGCGGCATGCGACTTCGGCGGTCCTCCTCTGCCGCCGCCCACAGGGGCGATGCAAACCAGTCACCGTACGTCCAGCGCTATGAGTCCCCCACCAATGGGTGCCGTCGGTCTGGGGGGCGTCGTTTCCATGGCAACGAGTGCCCATCACCCATCGCATCCTTCACATCCAGCTCATTACTCTTTACCCCAAAACAGCAATACTCCTCCAGCCCCAGGTTACCCCCCTCCATCTGCTTATACAACTGGTAAGTCCGCCTATAGGCAACGCCTTTATTTAAAAAAAATCGAAGAGGTCGATAAGAAATTGAAATGCACAAAAATAAAAAATCGTTTAGCGGTACTACATACAGTATACTTAAAGAACGTCATCACCGACTTCGATTACGATTGTTCTTACCAACTTTGCCCACCTGAACTTTTAAAAAACCTTGTGACTTACCACAATAGAAGCTTACCGTGAAAGTCTCATTTCGATTTTACTTAGACGATGAAGCAATGAATAAAGCAACTAAAAAGCCTATCCGAAAGAGTTACTCGTCTGAAGTAAGATGGCGCGCTAGCGAATATAGCCTAACACCTACATAAAATTATCATTAGTACACGTCAAACTTTCTAATTTCTCTTCCCAATTAATATCCTATGAGTACATATATGAGTCTACGTGCATCTAGAAGTGTCCTTCTTCCTTAAATTCTCCGTTTTCACATCGTTGCCGTTTCCCCAGGGTCGTATTACCCAAACTGCATCAACCTCGATTACCTCGCGCCAACCTCGGCGTCCCCGCGCAGCACTGACTCGCCGCTGTACAAGGCACCGGGTGGCAGCACAGGCAATTTCTCCCCAGGACCAGCGGGCGCGCCCGGTTCGACGGGTGGCTACCCACTATCGCAAGGAGGGCCACACGCCACAAATTTTGCCACCCTACAAAGCTGTTATCCTTGTCCTACGCCACCGATCTCCGTATCTGCATCTGTCGCGGAGGTCGCAGCGTCTTCAACGCCTAACTACTACTCAAATCTTTCCTAAATCCGGACAGAATTTATGATGATAATAAAGTGGTATCGATACCGGTAATGGTGGGTGATAAATGAATCGGTGTGTGAAGGTGTGGGCGATCAATGGTGTTTGATCTCGTTCGCTCTCAGTGACAACCACTCAGACGAGAAGCGTTGATCGGAACGGAACGCAAAGAAGGGAAAACGGTTAGGAGAAAGAAGGAAGGCTCGCAAATCTTAGCGAGGCTGGTATGACACAGCAGCCTTACACATATATATATATATGTATATATATATATACATCTATATATATCGTAAGTATATAATGGCTGGAAATAGTTATACACAGGACACACAAAGGGCACATCATAGGCAATGAAAAGTTACGGCTGATGAGCGCGTCCTAAATATTCTTTCCTGTGACCAATCACCAGGAGAAGTATCATAACAATCACGTAAACAAAGCGTACTACAGCAACATGCCACAGTAAAAATAACAACACCAAAACAGTTCGAAGTTTTACACGGGGTGGGGGGTGTATACTATAGCAAGTCCATTGTTGTTAGTATATCCGGCAATCAACGTCGCATCAGTAGACGGTGCGGCAAAACCGTTAAGATGAATAAGGCTACAATAGGTTCCGTGAATTGGACTGCAAGAAAAGGGAACGAGACTAGTTCAAGACGGCCTTGAGTTGTGTGTTGGAGTTATGGCGCAGGTCAAGCATGTTTACTTAGTCCGAGTTGCAGTCGATGGCGAACGCAGCGGTTATTACAATTATTATTCATCTATTAAAGTATACGATATAGATGAACAGTTCATGCAATGATCCGATTGAGCGGGGCGACGCGGCCGAATGTCAACGGTGAGTCGTTTTAGCAACACTATAAGCTACAACCCACATCTCTTGTCAATGGGCACCTAATTGTAAGAAGGGGGGTGTGGCTGATTTAAAGGTCATCGCCTGTCAAAGGAAGTGAAGAAGCTGGCAGAGTGATCCCTGAAGCGTACGAAAGGGAAACAAATTAAAAATACGTTACTGAGACTCATAAAGGCCAATTCAGTGCAGGATCAATGCTCCTGACCGGAAATAATGCGTTTGTTTAGAGAATCTACGATATATATATATATATATATATATATATATATATAGCATCAGCACGTCATCTATATAAAATGTAGGGAAAAAATTTTTCTCAAAACGAACACACGCAAAGGGATATGCAATCAACGCTCACTGATAATCGTGCAAACTGTTTAATATTTTACCATAGCATCGGCAATGGCTCTGAAAGACTAGAAATGCCTGTAATTCATTCGAGAGTTTTTAGCCGTTGCGATAGGCTTATCCTAAGTTCGCGATGTCTCGTCTGTAAAATAGTCGTGTCCTTACTTCTTTTTACGTTCGATAGGGACGAATAGTTGTTGATAAATAGAAGTCTCCAGTAGAACATCCTAAAAAAGCCGAACTTCCTTTTCTAGGGAAGCGTCAAAGTGACATTATCTCGTACGGCAAATGCAATTGTTTAATCTGTCCGATAGCAATAAACATTAAGGGGTGACATTACTAGTTCCGAGACGCTCGTCACTGCAAATGAGATTAAAATGATTTTAAATTGTTAAAGTTTGAAAACCTTATTCAAATTAAGTTAAAATTCTTCTAACAGATCGTTCAACTAACTACGAAGCGTTTCTTTGCGTAGCATACGGGTTAATGACGTGCAGCTTCGACCTTTTTCTCTTAGATCTATTCTAATCCCAATGATTGATCAACCATTATCTCTAACTGCATACATTGCTTCTGCCACTGCAATGGACTCCGTCAACGAGAGCCTCGAACACATCCTATACACGATTAGCGATTATAATAAGTAAGACGGTAGAATTGTGTTACGATGTAGACAAATACTGTTTCAGCATACTGTGTCCCAAAAGATCTACGTGAACAGCTTTCCAGGTTTCTGTAAGACCAGCAAAAGCTGTGGCGAAAAGCAAATGGATGACCCTAGTCGAAAATAAGCAAACAGTTGCTATTAACTTGAATAAAGACACACATTTGATTCAGGAAACGATCAATGTAAATAGATAATAACAGCTACGAAAAAAGGAGCTCCTAAATCTATAACATACAAATATAGATATAGGAAGAGAAAAACGGGAGACCCGGGAGGAAAGGGCATAATACCCTAGGACAGGCGAGTGTGATGTTCAAATGTGCTTATGCTGATGTGTGGCAGCGTGAGTATATCTGTGTGTGTGTGTGTGTGTGTGTGTGTGTGTGTGTGTGTGTGTGTGTGTGTGTGTGTGTGTGTGTGTGTGTGTGTGTGTGTGCGTGTGCTTGTCGAAGGAGCCATACTTGGATATCAGGCTCGCTTGATTGATTATGTGTGTTAGGTCCGGCAGGCCTGGTAGGAAACAGCGTCATTGACCGATTCTTCAGAGCGCGGTTGCTAGGCAACCAAAAATGGCGAAGTGATCGTACTACTGGCTTTTGGTCAACTTACGTAGTGATCACGGTAACTAGACTAACTCATACGGGGGAAAGACGAGGCGGTAGACTTACTACGGTTAGTCAAAAGACAGTGTGACTTAGCGAGCGACGATTCCGCATGATAGTGGCCATTGATTCTTTGAAAAATAACTTAACTCAAAAGACAATACGGTAATATCTAGATATTTTACTCAGTTGAATGGAGTGGCTTAATGCCGTATCATCTATCATCTTAGCATACCGCAAGATAAACTGACTAGTATATCTTTAATTAAAAATTCTCTGTTCAGATTTTGCGTTCCGAAACTGCTCAGAACTGCTCCTATCAATAAGGCTTGCATCTCCATTATATTCTTATTATCTTTATGATTATTATTAAGTGAATTATAACCAAAAATAGTAAGTCCCATTTAAGAGAACTGTAAAAGCGTTCTTGTAGCTTTGGCTTGACGTTGCCATTTACCGGCAGCCGGTCAGGTGTATGTATAGCTGGGTGGTAAGCCCTATCGTTATTCGTAGACAACGTTGAAAAATACGGCTTCTTTGTTTTCGTCTAAATGACTTAGTTCAGGCGTCAATTTAACGACGAGGCAAGATGGAGCAGATCGGTATCTAACTGGGCTGGACTCTTATAATTTCTTAGCCGGTGTCCAGCTTTGGGCCCCTGTTGTATTTAGACCATGGGTCAGCTATAAATATAAAGAAGAAGCGCCTGAACCAATGGACGTCTAGGCCAAGCGCACGACCCAGACCCATAGATAAATTATATTATTATTATTATTATAAAATAATAAACGCAGAGAGCAAATTGCAACGACGAATGAATACTTAGGAGATATGACAATGGTAATAAGTATAATTAATTATTATTGCTAATAGAGCGCCACGACTGACAGGAAATGATAATAACTATTACTGACGATGGTAATGATGATGCTGAACATGATAATGAATTATTGTGAATACGTCTCTCTATTTATCAAAATAAAAAATACGATGATAAGTATATATAATAATAATTTACTGACTAAAAATAATAAATGCTCGTAAATAGAATAATATTTTGCCTTTTATCTTATTATATATATCTTTTATATTGATTATAATTGAACTATGCTCATACTAGCGTATGTTCTATTTGTTGTCCTGCCTAGAGATATTTGAAAAGATGTTGCTAACTCATTGTACAGTACAATAGGTCGAAATCGTAGTCCTTAAGAATATGCTTCTAGACGTAATGCAGGTAAGCGATGATTCTCGTGATACGACTCGGTTCAACCCGACAGCTTTGCCATTAAGGTCAGCTCGTTAAATCTTATAGCCTTGTTAAACATGTCTGACTCTCTATATTGAACACGGAATTTACCACTATAGGTCAATTCAAGCGTTTGCAGCCCGCTGGAAACAAGGACACAAGAACTGTGGCTAGGTACACGAGAAAAAAATAAAGGTTTTACATGCAGTAGATACATATCTATCGGTTCCTTGAACGTAAACGGGACCTGCAAAAAGTTCTTGCTTAAGTTTGCCTTCGACGAGCAAATTCCTATGCCCATACGATCCTCCTGCCTCTCATGTTTTTATTCCTCACATTTTGCCCCACCCGAAGTCAAAGACAAGGGAAAAATAACATGTGCATGAAAATGTTTAATTTACCCGCAGAAAAGCTAAGGGCAAAGTAGACTACTGATCGTGCGGTAGACGTGCTATTAACGAGCTCGAAACTCAGACAGACTTGATTGCTTAATACGAAATCAACAGGCATTCCGGAATTGTAAGGCAACGAGTTAAAATAGACGAGCAAAAATATATTCTCTAACTAAACACAGTGATGATAATGCGCTTCGTAAGTTCCGGTAAATCGTCTTCTGAGCTCATGGAAGAAACAGATCGACATGAAATGATGCCCCTGAAGGAGACTTAATGCTACCGTAACCAGTACGATTAAGTGGCGCTCATTTAATTATTCGATGTTCCCTTGCGTAGTTTACATCATGCCTTTGACACTATTCGTTGCTCGATATCTTTGTAGCATCAAAAGAAAAGCAACTACAATAGTTCTTACTGTAGTATTTTTTCTGACCTTTACTTTACCTAGGTTGAGCAACTGACGAACCCTATTACTTTGTTAGAGTTCTTATTATTTATTGATAAAACGAGCTAAGCTAAGCTAAGTTGGATTTAGAGCGCAGATCATTTGTTCACTGTATGTAATCGCCTTTATCGGCTTCGTTACTAGTTAAAAGATATTATACTTAATATTTAAAGAAGGACAAAAAGCCTTTTTCCAGACCAAATTCAAAATCTGGGTCAAAAAAAAAACACCTCCTCTGTGGCGCACGATAGAGTTGTACGTTTTAGATGTATGTTGAACATATGGACACTTGTCCAAAAAAATGAAGGTTCGCATTGCGTTATATTAATAGGGAGAGTTTATTTTATAAGTGGTACTTTAAATTTCTCATCGTCTATTCTTAGAACCAAACGAAAATGGATTACATACAGTTTTCGGAATGTAAAACTGCAGATAAAACGTTGCATAAAATGTGATTAAAGTATCTCCGATCAATTTTTCAGTGCGCAGAAATCAATAATAACATACGTACGTAAAAAAAAAAGTAAAAATATTTATAAAAGCGTGTGAAAGTCTTATGGACCAATGAGCTCCATAGGCCTTAAGGTTAACAATAGTAAACTTCGCTAGTATACACGAAAAACTAACGTTGTACTTTAGGTTAAAAACATAATATAACATAGACCATTAATCCACAAAGTAAAAATCCAATTTATGAGTTATTGTACGTACTTCAACTCAACAAATGAAGCGCATTAATAAACAACTTTATTATTATATCAGCACTCAAGTTGTCAATAAAGTTATTCGTATAGAAAATATTCCTTCATACCATCCTCTGTGAACGTATGCAAACTGTGCGTTTGCCCTTCGGACGGCCTTCGTTTCGAGGGATGCATGCGTATTGACCGCTTGAAAAGCGATTCCGAGGTATTGGCGAACGTACTCATATAGCGTCCTGTCCTTGAGCACCTTTTTTAACCTCGCTCGAAGCCTATCTTAACAATCTAAAATAAAGTATATGGCGTTTCAGGGTAGTGCCGAAACAATTCTTTATTTCTACGTCGATTGGTTAACCATTAGTGCGATTATGGATAGAGCTTTAACATTTGAGCAACTCGAATGGACTTCGCTTGAAGAAAATTGAAACAAAATAATAAAGTCAAGGAAATCATGTGGCATTCAAAGAACAAAGCTTGCTTCTTAATACGTATATTCAAGCCTATTGAATTGACGCGTAGCATCACCTCTAAAGACGGGTAATGATTAATGAAACTATACGGGGTGCTTTGAAACTCATGGCAACTGTCTTTGGGAAGTGACAGGGCCTGGATGGAAAAGATTACTTCCAATAGAACTATGTACCATCGACGTAATGCGTAATCACCAGGCGCCGAAACATGTAAAAAGCGAGATTGCAGGCATCACCTACGGAAATATGTTACTGTTTGAAAAGCGCTGCCCAGTTACAAAGAAACGTACAAGCATAATGGAAAGCTTATTTTGGCGCTCAAATCGCTGGATGTAGATAATGGTAATCATTCAACTAATAACGATGTCAATCTCGTAATCGCCGCTATTTTAGCTTCAAAATGGAGCTGCTCAAAAATATTTTATCACGCCAGAGGCGTTCGAGTATTTATTTGATGCATCATCATCAGAACAAATCATAGTATGTTCGTTTTACGTAGATTGTTGGTCATAATGGTTAAGTTTTGAGCCTGCAATGTCTGTTCATAAAGTATGCTTTACTAATAGTTTAGTAATTTTGGTTTCTAGTTTGGTAATGATGAATTCTAGATAGTTCTAATTCATCCACTTGCTACAGTTGATTTTTAATGAATTGGCTTGGGCGCAATAGCATAGCTTTCTACGCGCGTGTCTTTTGTCGTTTCTAGTCCGGCTAGTATTTGGCAGAGAATTACATACACAATAAATAGTTCCGCCATCAGCGATAATACGATGATTTGGTGCTCCATGGTTCCATCCGCAAAACGTTTTTCTTCATTGAGCTCTATCATTTATTAATGAACCAAGAGTTTCAGTATACATGAGCATTGTCTTGAGTGTTACTTACTTCAGTTAGAGTAATTATAGCCGGACGCCCCTTAACTGACCGCATATGACACCCTTCAAAGTCTGCGGATGTGTGTCACTTAAGTGAAAAATTCGCATGAATAACTGTATGTATTGTTTATTTGGCAATTTTGATAGAAGCAGAACTACCATTACTTGGGAGCCCACCATGAAATCATGAAGACTGGTTTTCTAAAGCTCTAAACTCTGTCGAAGCTCTATATGTTAAAGCCCTATATGTTTTCCTATATGTTCACAGGATCGTACGTACTGCAGAAGAACTGATAATTTATCCAGTTCGCTTCTTTAACCTGCTCGCGTTCAGTTCTCTCTCCATATGATTTAGCCCCGCCGCGTTTATCAGCAATATGGAAGAAAAACTTACCAGTACAGCGCAGATAGTATTTGTATAGTCACCGCTAACCGCGGTCATCCTCGTTAATAGGCAGAAAGCTTGGGTGAGCTTGATGTCAACGACTGTGCAACTATGAACCTTCTAATATGTGTTATCTCGGATGCAGTAGCGAATAATGGTTATGAACAAAACCACTATGTGAGCTGTGCCAGCCATATGCGTAATTTTATGCAGTCGACTTTGTTCAGTAGACAGTTTCGAGTCGAGTATAATATTCAGAAAAAAGGAACACCCAACGGATGGAATCCGTTCCTGAGTAAAACACAATATTTGTTCGTCAAAAAGAGAACCGTGCTCATAGTTAGCAGGGTCTTTTCGACCTATAAAATAACAAAACATACTCTCCATTAACTAGTCAATAAATACCCATCCAATCTGTTTCCGTTATGTTAGGCGTGTCAATTAGGCATAATATAATATAGGCCAACTAACACAACATTATCCATTGCTCGTTGAGTTTATCAAGAGTTTAACGAACGCTAGCAAGCCATACGTCACACGTCAGACACTCAGCAGTCAATGTCTGCTCTGATAAATCTAGACACTTTGTACAAAGGAGACGAACACACGAAACAAACAGAAGAAAAACAGTTGTTAGCATTATTACTACACAAATAATTTATTCCAATTGTTTAGCGGCTGGTTTAAAATGTAGTACTGTTAGGTTTTTTTTCTTTTGAAATGTGCAGATATCATCTGATCTACTGCATTGTTCTTTTGTAGAACCGTTTTTGACTGACGGAGCTTTTACGCTCGGACAAGCCGGAGGTAATGTCTTAGTTTATTTCTTTTTTCCTAAATCAATTCAGACGATATAATCAATCAAACCACAGATTGATCGCGTGCAGATCTCTAGCAAATTTTTTAATCCATCGTAACTGTTTCGTTTCAGTCTTTCCCTCATCCGACTATTATGTTAATACATTTAAAATGGGTTGGAAAATTTGCCAATTTCCATTACCATGCCCTAACTTGTCGAAAAGGATTGCAATGGTCTAGTATTACGTATCTGATTACGCAGCTTATGTTTTTCATTCTTAATGTATATCGGAGTATGGATCATTGTCTGTCCCCTGGGGATTTTCTAATCCTTCAGTAGTCTCTTAGTTGTATCTCATCTATCATACTGCATACGCCTAAAACGTCAACGTCGATTTGAAATATCTGCTCCACTTTTGAAAAAATCCAAGTTTGAAACATCACAATTTGTGCTCTTCTGAAGGTTACGATAGACTATGGTCAATAATATTTAAGCTGGAATCAATTAATTATTAAATGCTGCAGACACAGAAAGCGATATCATTCAGGGAACCCATTGTGGGATCTCTGTTCTATTATGCATGCAAACGAATGGCAAAAAGACTTATTGCTCCTACAAAGTTAAATCTTAGAGAACGTATAATTAGAATTCTTACAATTAAACGTGCACTTCCGTATTTATGAGTAATTTATTAATATGACAAAATAATATAAAATAACGGATCCCAATCCGTTCAAGCAACATTATCTAGCCTTTCCTATAAAAGAAAGTTACGTCATCAAGTAGATTGGATTACGACTACTTCTATTCTTTAATAACAAAAACATTCTTTAACAATACGTTAGATCGTACTAGACACTAACAGATAAAAACTTTGGTTAATAGATTGTTCATTTTGTAGCTGTGTGTGGACACTGTCTGGGAAAGTAGTTTTGACATTGACGAGTTCTCTTTGCGGAGCCAATTTTACTGCAGTGTAGCGTTTGAAAGGAATCGAAGGAGGAACAGAGGTTATCCAAGATTTACCACGAAATAGTCCCGGACCCAGCAAAGACGGACAGGCCGTTGGCTGATTGTTGGATTTCGGCCTGTTTGTATTTTTTCAATAGGCGTATGGTACAATCACGTGCAAGGCTCATAATTATTATTGTTTAGCGACAAGATATTCGCGCTCCAGAATGTAAGTGTTACAGTTTGGCCAAGGCCGAATGTGCTGAAGTATGAATCGAATGAATTTTTGAAAAACGCCTGCTGTAATCTCATAATATCACCAGGCACTTTTTGCAACAAAAAGAACTCGTTCTATGACAATATAGATAATTCTTTATTGTAGCATTAACTAGTAATATGCACAAATAGATTTTTTTTTCGTCGTCACCATCGTTTCTGATTTTTTATGTTAAACTACGCTCAAACACTGCCCCAGCTTTTGTGAGAGAATTGTGTCTCCCGTACGTATGTGAGTCTTCCATTTGCGTGTTTCTATGCATAATTTCAGCATAAGCGTATAACATTTTTTGGTAATTATATGAGTCGAGGCGACGATTTACAGCTAGATAAAAGATCCTCGATTTCCTCAATTGTTCGATCACTACAGAGAACCGTATCTGTCGTCAACTTCTTTAATTTAATTAGCACTGCGAAGTTTTGCATTATATATGCCTACTGAAATAGAGGATATTATATAAAAGCTACTGCCAACTCATTTGCTTAATGCGAGAAGTTCGGACTTCATGTAACCTAGAAGTTTTTTACTCGTTTGCCTTTATTTTTGAAATCGTGCGCTCTGCAGCTAAACATCATCGATTACTTGACCTGGAGGTAACGTCAAAAATAAGTGCAGAAGTCGTGCAGTTTGACGTTTAAACCCTGAACTTTTCTTAAATGTCTATTACGAGACTTACTTCGAACGAGTTGAAAATAATGAAAGGCCTACTTCAAAAAGGTTCTTGCCGAATCGTAAATAAGACGGGCAGTACCAGTACCAAATTTAGTACGTGAAGTGTTTTCCAGGCAGTCTGATGGGCGCGCGCCGACCAACGCCTTTCGGGCAAAATTCACTTTGCTAAAAAGGCCTTGAAATCATGTATATGTACAGACATATATCTTAGATAAAAATTTTCAGTTAATTCTATTAAAAAGGACCAACCCTCGGTACTATAGTGTCCCCCGACTAATCAGGAACCCAGCATGGTCATTATGTGAGTTAATATTGAAACCAACCTAAGTCTACTTTTCTTGCTGAAGATGCATTGGCGATCAGGGTAGGGTAGGCCGATTTATAATGACTGGAGTTGCAAAGCGCACTTCAAAGATTTTTTAAGAAGCTGATGACTCGTTTTAAGAAATATTAGGAAATTACTACTTACGAAAATTTATTTTCATACACTGCACTATTTCACATGGCTTAGAGTAGTCACCGTTACAATTTCTGATACATACAAAAGGCAATCTTGTCTGGGAGGATGATACAAGCATAGCCGACTCTTCGAAAATAACGAAAGATGCATGCCTTTCACAAAATAAGGTCAGGAACCGCCTGAATGAAGAGACTAAACCACGACTCGTTATTGGATTTAATTAATAATAAAGGTCCTTAATTTATGCGGAAATCGGAGTGTGTTCATCCCAGCGTCTTGTGGCAATCAAGCAATTCATCATAAAGTTGATTCGGTCTTTTAACTAGCGAAAACATGCGGAGCCAAATGACAAATCTTTTTGTTACCCAGCCTGTAAACCTTCACCACTGTTTGTGCTCTAGTCCAATTAATGCTCGGCCTCAGATTAAACATACATTATATAGTACGTATATCTTTCGTAATGTTCAGCCCTCATCAACTCAACTTTAAGACTAGTCCTGTTTATTTGTTTTTCCTTACATTAGACGCACAAAATACAATACGAGACTAATTAAAACGTCTTCTGACATTTGTTACTCTTCGAGCTACTTTTTTCCTATCTCTTTTTATTATCAGAATATGCACTTTGTACGTCCACACGCTAAAAAAGCAACAAGAACATGAAAAATCAAAAAAAAAAACAAAAAAAACGACTTGTCACAGTGCAACTACAGTAATCGAACTTATACAATACAATAAACAATCCGCTTAGCCCCTACAACATTTGGTAGCATTGTATTTGTCGATTTTTTTTTCGCAAAACGTTCGCGTCGTAGGTTGCCTCTAGTGCAGGTTCACATCGCCGTCACAATATCCGTCACGGAAATCGTTTCGACGTTGCGTCAGACTACTACGAATGTTGACGCAAACGTTCTTAAATCACACCTGTTGTTGCTGCTGCTGCCACAACTATTCCTCGCACAATTATATTAGTTGCTCTTCTCCGTTAATTATATTAGGCTGTTACAACCGAATTTGGCGGACTTCAAAACCGGTCACTTTTTGAACTAGTTGGGCTAGAATGATTTTGCAATACTCACAAGAGATATCCTCCTTTATTATTTACATACTTGTTTCGTCTCTGGACAGCTATATACCTACCAGTCGCATTCTCATATGTGTTTTCTCTATCTATAACTTGTTGAGGTAAATCGATAGTGGGATATGTCTTTTTACCCCCCCCCCCTTCCTAGGGTGCGAAGAGCCGTGTAATCACACAAACCTAAACGGAAAGAAGAAAATGGTATAATTCAACATTGGATATTCTTTCGTTTAGTCCGAAAAAGTAATTGAGGCATGGCGATTAAGTCTAGCGTCATTATCAAGTAACCAAACTGCCCCCTTTCGATTGCCGTGCCAACAATTTATGAGTATCCTGAGGAACTTGAGATAGCTAGTTGCGCTCAGTTCACTTTCAGCGGCTACCCCATAGTAGTAGACGCCTCTGATGCCCATTGCAAATACTCGTAGAATCTCTAGTCCGAACTCACTCGACACTGGTATTGAACTCGGTTCCTCTTTAGGCCTATGCCATTCTCACGCCTGCTCTTTCCCGAACTAGCGGTAGAGGTTGAGCGATGTGTATTCTGTGGCAATCGTATGCTGTGAGCGGATTTTTTTGCTGGTTCAGGTTCCGTAAATTGCACGAGGAATACAGTACACACATTTTCGACTGTCCGGAAGTCCGTTTACCTGAGACTAATTCTTTACTCGGTTTCCACATTGTCAATAGTTTAGTTTATCATTTTATAACATGATACATGTGAATTGCGAGCTTTGGCTTCAAGCTCTATTTCTGTGGAAAGGCCCCTTGGTTGCTTCAGTCCATTCCCTTTCTTCGCGCCCCGAAATCTGGTCACCTCCTTGCTGGCCTTCAATATTCAGATGTTTTTTATTGAAATATCTGCATCATTTACGTAGTGTGCTTCTTTCGCGTAAGGCCTCCTGGTCTAATGTTCTTTCTCATTAATCTTCAATGAATTTCCGCAGCGCTGTGGGAAACAAGAACTTCACCACTGAGCATTGATTTTCGAAACTAGAAGATATTCTTCCCTCTCTTTCCTAAAGTAAACTCGACTGGTTCCTACTCACAGAATCCTAGAACACTCGATTAATTACTAATCAAATTTTGTTTGCTAGCGGCGTGTAGTTCAAAAGTTATTCAATTTCAAACTTCGCTGGATTCGCTTGTAACAGTCTAAATGAAGCTTTAAATAATTATATTATCTCTTTAAATGGGTACTCATAGTTGTTAATATGTGTGGAGTTATCAACACACAGACAGACAGGCAGGCAGGCACAGCTGCAGTATAATAGTGCAATATATTCGCACACAGACTCTAAAATTACCCTTGGAAATTCGCCTTCCTATAGTCATTCACTCTGTATCTATTGATTTATTGTATTTAACATATGTCACAGCTCCACACGATACTAAATCTAGGGTACGACCTATTTTTATAAATAGAAGCAGTATCCCTATCCATCTTTTAATAACTGCAATATCGTAATGTAATACGATGATAGTAATACTCCAGTTAATATTAAAGTTTACGGTAATCATAATTTTCAATATTATACGGTTTCAATGTTAATTGATGACTTCATCAAAAAAAAAACGCGAAAGCGAAAAGAATCATCCCTATAGTTGATGATGGACAATGGTTATGTCCGGTTTTTGTTGCAATGAAGTGAGCTGAACTTGTGCTTAACACTAAACACGGAATCAGTGGAATAGAAATAATATTTACCGTCAGCCAATGCAGAAAGGGGGATCTCCGTAATATTCCGTATTACGGAGATCTTATATATGTATATATATATATATATATACGTGGATTTTAAAACAATGAATCACACAAAACGTGGTAAGCATTATGGTGGGTCCCGCAACATAGTATCTGTAGAGCTTGTTGGGGACGTACACAGGGACATACTTTGATTCCTATGCGTGCGCCCTTCTTGTCAACACTACCAGAAAGAGCGATTTTGGACACAAACGTCCTTACCGCCTCAAATAAATAGGCTCTTTGGAACATGCCGCAAGTGTCGTCTCCATGTTTCCTCAAACTGCGATATAGTAGGCCAGCCATGAACTTAATCTCCTCTACGACTCCACTTCGTTACAACTGGTTTTCGTGTATAATTTAAATTTGTCTTAGACACGCCATTTTGCTGCTGTGTAGAGCTACGATATCCTCCCGCTTGGTCATGCTGTGCCATCTTTTTCAGTATTGAATCTGAGGCGTGGTTTCGCAATACCTCACTGAAACTACACCAACTGCAAAATATTAACTTTCTCACATAGTAGCCACACTGAGTCGTGTGGGAAGATAAATAAAACTTCAGCGAAGTCACTGTATTTTCTCCTCGCGCGCTTACGAAGCCTTACCGCGTTGTGGTCAGGCACTCCCGCTTGCGCGGCTAAAGGTGTTATCTGTAAACTATTATTTCCGATAACACCAGCTACAGAGCTACTTCCCATACGATTAGGTGGCTGAGGTCTGACTTGTCTGACAGCGATTCGCTTCCTACATTTTCCTCATCCATGCGAAGGTCGACATAGCCCTCACCACCGCTCAAGACAAACATACACCTGGCAAACGAAGTAAAATTGGCTTATATTAAAAACTTGGAAAGCTGGTGGACAGGGTAGGAAACGTTAACAGGTCGGGATGGCGCAGCGATACGCTGGGATAAACGCTGTGCAACGATAAAAATGACAAAGGGACTGGCCGAAACAATGAGATTGGCCATGCATCGTTCACAGAAAGATGAAACAAGGAAATTATACTGTTTAGTTAATTTAATTATAGCTATTTCTTATCGTACAAAAGCAAACATTACTAGTTAAAACAAACAACAATCCTCTGTTCGCAGCGATCACCCATACAAACTTTTCAAATTGTCAAAAAGTTTTCGGCTTACCCTGTATATATATTTCTTTCACTAATATATTCGTTCCGACTACTCGTCTTCACTAATTGTTGTTTTTTCACTTATACTAGATAATAGACATGCTCTCCCGTTACCTTGCCGGCGGCGTCGTGCCACCCTCCTGATTGACCGCGGCTGGCGACGTAGTGGATATCATCCCACCAGTTCCCGGTACACCCAAAATGAAACGTACGCTATCTTTGTGGCCGTGGAATGACAACTGTGCCTGCGTGATGTTGCAATACGGAATGGAGAGATCGTCCACGCGCAAACAGGAGCCAGGCAGCGATGGCGGTACGAAGCGGACAGGTTGTTCCGCCACGGGCGAAATCGGATTCGTTGCCCCTAACGAATAAGGTCCACCTTCAGCGTCCGCGGCGGTCGTCGTCGCCGTTTCCTCAAACCCAGTTGGCCCGGCTGCGGCATCCGGTAGAGACTGTGTTGAGGTTAACTTTTTCAACGTCGTCTTCGCTGAAGAATTGCTCTGACTCGACGTAGCGAGCAAAGGTAAACTCAGAATAACACCGTTGCCTGTGCCTATCCATAGGCGATTGCACGTGATGCCAATACAAGTTATACGCACAAATGAGAATCCCAGTTTGCCTGCGCCGATCATCCGGCTAATCATGGGCTCAATGTCAACGTCCTGGAACAGACGAGATAAGGAAATCGCATATGGAGTTCATTTTCTATCATCGACTAGTAAAACGGCTAACTACATATTAGGTTGTGCTAGCTGTGACACAAATGATTTGATGTTCACAATGGTAGAAGGGTTGAAACTAGAGGATAATCCCCGAATGCTGAAAAGCTATCAATATTTAGAAATAAGTAATATTTAAAAGTCGTCACCTAGGCAAAGGTTAACAGCAAATTTTGAGTAGAAACACCGTTAATGAATCGGTTAGACAAGATGTCCGAATGTCACCTGTAAATGTTGATGCGTCCGCGCGTGGTACAGTCGGAAGGTCGAGTCTAAGCGTATCGTGATCCAGACTCCCTCGCTAGCCGACGCCATTTTACGAACCTGGCTGTCCTTGCGAGGGTGAACACTGAAACGCGTTTCCATATCCAGCGTCTGGGCGTCCAGCACTGCCATCGTATTCCGATAGCCGCACCAAATCTTCGTGTCGAGAACGACCCCAACACAATGTAACGAGTGCTTTTCGGGTTCTGGAGACACCACAATTTCTCTAAAATGACTTGCGCTAAATTCCCGTGTCACTGGATCCCGATGAAATATAGCCAACCGGCCATTTGCCAACGAGCAAAATACCCGTCCCCGGTGGTGAACGATCGATAGGACACAGTCCGAAAGTTTAAACTAAAATGCAATTAACATACCTTGTTTTAAGTAGCCTTACTCGTTAACCTAAAAATAATTGTGTAACTGAGGGGTCACTTAATTCGATTGCAGTATCAGCATATACTATGCTACCTGTGCAGGTGAGTAAAGATTCAAAGGTCTTTAGGATCTCGTCCCTATAATTCTTTGGCACTCACCGTGCGCCCGATTCTAATACAGCTGTTGGCGTTTCAATAAATATATAAATCACATAATGATAAACATACTCCAAATGTATTATACAGTTCGAAAAAGGTCACTGAATAATTTCGAATGTCTTCGTATTATATGTGTGAAATTAGCAGGATAGCAGAGTATAATCAAAACTAGAGTAAAAAAAAATATCAAATGACCTTTTTCACGAATTTTTTGACCGCTCTATCAGTGTAACCTCGTCAGCGATTTGAAGTATGCCAGTGTTATACCTTAAGAATGCATGTGCTCCAGTCTGCTTTTGAGCTATGTACGTAAAGGTAGCCATTTTGTGCTCCCATCCACATGGTCGGAAGTTGGGTTGACATCTTTTCTGGTGTTATTGGTGCAGAGCCAGTCGTTTGTGGCCTGGCAGCTTGCTGAGGAGGGTCATGTGGTAGAGGCTCTACGCCGGCCTCCGTTTCCGGTGAAGGGACGTCGACCACACTGGCTCCTTCCCGTTGTGCTGGCGCTAGATACTCCTGGTCAGCACCAAGGGTTGCATTGGGGTAAACGCCTCTGGTTTCCGCGTCTCCACCTTTAAAACCCGGTCGATCTGCATTATGTTCCCGGACCATTTCAGATACGGCGTTTAAACCGGGCTCTGCCTTGGTCATTATTCCGCTTTCATTGGACTTATTTTCCACGTTAATGCAAGCTGATAAATAGGCCTCATTGCAAATAAAATCTGAGGGAAAAAAAATGTTAAACTAGATTAATTTGACTGATAAAGTTTTCCCAATGGTTAAGAGGCTATCGACAGGTGAAGGCAGAGATTTTTCGGGAAATTTCCGCTAAAATTCGATGATTTTGCATAGGCAGTGGGCTAGGATCAACGAACTCGACGAAAGAAAATTCAGTTAATATCATTGTCCAGCTTTTTTAACCAGCATTAACTTATACTAACCATCCTCGCGGACGCCAGGCACGCTTTGTATGCACAGAATGAGACTTGTGCCAATCCTGAATGTCTCTAGCACTTCCGCCGGATTGTTCGCATCTATAACTGAAACCTGAAGTCAGAATGGTAAAGAAAAAAACCAAGTATTTTCTCGTGATGGATAGTGAAAGCACATCTTTATACGTAACAATATAGACCACTTCAAACTTCAACTAGGGACAACAACTAAGTTATGAAAATGTGAGAGTTCACCTGGGAGAAGCGACTTTGCACTCCGGAGCAGATCCAGACAAGTGACGACAGTGTCATCTCAGCCAGCTGGCTGCCCGTCTGAGCCCCGGAGTCCTGCAACTGTTCTCGTGGCATCGCTGACTGTGGAAGATGAACACCTGATGCGCACCATACCTATAATAGATAATTGTTATGACATGTATCTAACGACAGCTTTTAGCCCTGAATGTTTTCTGGATAATAAGTGATAAGGACGTTTTTGGATGGGCATGTGAGCACGTGAAGCTTCATAAGATAAAATTATATCCATATATTTTCTCCTCACAATATCCAAAACGTAGAAAAAACATTCGAAGCATGAAATACGCAATGTCAACTTCGTTTAAGACGTTCACTATGTAGAATATATACAAATGTACAAGTATATTGACATATCTAGGGATTGTATCGTGTAAGAGTAAGCTCAGGGGTAGGTAAGTCTGGTTTTGTATTAGATGCTCTATCTAGCCTAGCTAACGGGTCTATATATACATATTTAATCTCGTGATTTTTTTCGACGAACGAGTTCGAAGCATATGCGTATACGCATGAAAAGCGATGATGAACTACCTTGAGCTGAGGATTAGGATCATTCTGATCAAGGGGTCGACAGAAAACTGGTACCGGTACACTTTGTAGGGGACTCTGTCCGTTGGCTGTTGGCAAGGACCAGCCGTATGCTTGTACCCGTCCGATATCATCCTTGGCTACATGGGCTGACAAAGCAAATGAATAGCAAAATTCATACCCGTTAGCATACAACCGTCCACTAGCATAAAATAACAATATTAGCAATATGGACATGAAAGCCATAGCAAATAAAATTTGGATAAACTTTCAACTGCACCAAACTGCAGAATAATATTTATTGATAACGCTTAAATTTTTTAGTCGGAACAGCCGATCGTGGCCAACTGTCATTATCCTTACATCAGATGGTCCAAATATTACCGTTCGGGGAACTATCTATTACGCCATGGACAGAAAACTGAAAGCGAATTACGATAGCAACAAATACTTGCTACCTTTCACTTTTTTGAGCTGATCTCTTCGCTCCTTAGCTTTGCGCTCCGAGATTCCATCGCGCAATCGGATGTTTTGCAGTGACGCTTTCGTCCTTGGCTCTCGGTCCTTCGAAGCTGTACTCCCAGGACCCAACGGCGCCGTTGGCGTTTTGCCTTTGTCCGATGCGAACAAATTGCTAAAGCTATAGAAACATATGAGGTAAAGGGTTTAATAAGAACGTCATGTCAGGAGGACGAACCTTCCCGCCAATATTGAGTGAGCCATTTTGAGGAACACAAAGCATCATCAGAAGCTCTAAAATAACCAACTTCACGCCTTAATCTAGAGAGCACATATAACAGGAAGGCATTAAAAAAGAATCGATTATTTTAAGACAAAAAAAAGTGGTAACGATATGTATCCCTCAAACACTTACATACAGCATCTTTAATTGATTTGCGATGCAAATGCAAGTTACATTAGAATAAAAATCGTGCAAGTTAATGACAGCCTAATGTTGCAAGCTATTAAAAAACATCATTATTAGTAAAATAACCGTACTCAAGTAGCATACGTAAATTCAAAGGTTACTGTATTGAATGTTCTTATTTTTGGCAACTTAGTTTATACTTATTTGGCATTACCCTTAGGAGCCTAGGTACACAAGGCATGTGCAACACTAAATGTATGTAATAGAATTGGCTTAAACAACCGATATTACGTCCAACGAGTCAAAGGATAGATATAAAGAATTATAACCTTAAGAGAGCAATAAATTTAGAGTGCAGAATACCATGCACGGAAAAAATATACCCGAGATTCAATAGTTCCAAGCTAAAGAACAAACGCGAAGTGGCTTTTCACAAGTTTACTGTCACTTTACGAAACAACACATGAGAACTCAGGCGAGGAGCACAAGACCTTATAAGAACTTACTTCGGGCTGGAGTCCAGTGTGTTAGCATTAAAACAAGGAAGAACATTATTTCAATTTGAACACATTTTTTAATATTAATTTTGTTACATTTCTTGGCAGTAACATATATTATTAGCAAGGATCCTATGGAAGCATAATTTTTTCCCTCTGACAAGCCTTTGAAGCTAATATTATATTAGATACTGGAGACGGAAACTAATTCGCTTCACATGCAGCGTTGACTTCTAATCCCTTGCAAACTTCAGAGATATGAAAGAACGCTTATACTAGTAGGAAAGGAACTAACGTAGGTTTGACATCCAGACCCTGAATTAGGTTGACTCAGATGTAATATTTGTATCCTCTATTTACCGTTTTTGTGGTCCATAAATAGACTCTAAGGATACAATTCTTGTAGAGAATGAACGTACAATTTGAAAATCCCGCCTCCGCCGGTGTGTGGTTTGTCAAAAGCTGACCCTTCTGTTAGCTTTGTTGCTTTCAGGGTCTCTGACCAGCGAACGGCGTCTTGCAACTCCATAAGCTTCTCCTTATACTGGTTACGCTCCATAAGCACTCGTGCCATTTCGACCCGAGTAAATCGCTTTCTCTGTGACATCGGTACGGCCGTGTCACCCTGTTCCCGCTCTAGTGCCAGTCTGTCGGCCTCCTCCTAAAATAACATGAGTATTGTTGCTTTTATATCTGAAATGAGCTATCAGTTCGTTTATAATAAGCACACGGTGCGTGTATACAATTTACGTCCAATCTACATTAGTCGTTTTCGACTAAAATAGTGGTAAACCTTTATCAAGGTGACTTTATCAACGTAGATCTATTATTATTTTTAGATGTAAAATTGTGTGGAGGACACTGATCGCGGCTTATGAATGAATCTAATTATAACACTTATCCTTGTCAATGTGTTTGCAAAACAAAAAAGTAACATTGGCTCGAACATTGAATTGAAATCACAAAATCTGTATCGGTAGTTAAGCGGTATTTCATACCAGTAAATCATTTCCCGCTTAACGCGAGTAAACTAGTATTCATTTCAATATTTGCATGTCGTCTTGCTTCGTTTGGTAACTATGAGAATTTAGTTGATAATCAGTCATTGTCCATTATTTCCTTTGTTTTCTATCAGTGTTGGAAAATTACGTATTTTGGACAATAAGCAAAGGCTAGTGCTCAAAAATGATTTGCCACATTTAGGCCAGGTGTTCCATGAGATGGCTGATCCAGGCCACATTTCTCAGCTAATTGTAAGTGCAAAAAAGCATACCTTAAGCCTTTTGATCTCTGTTTCGAGAGCTTCGACTCGTTCGCGGGCAGCATCTCGTTGTGACTCGGTTTGGCGCAATCGTTCCTCGCATACGTCCTTCTCCGATGTCAGCTGGTCAACCCGTGCAATCAGATCGTCCTTAACAATATTTAAGGCGTTCCTGGACGGAAATGAAAACAATACATTTTTCATCAGTCCAGCACTAATGCTTTGCTCTCTGTGATATTTTAAAGGACCGCGATATATAACAAGCATTATTGACTATTTGCATCAAATGAATTTTAAAAAATATATCAATACTTGATAGGGAAATATCGTTGATTAATTGCAGCATGTGGCCGGTTTCTCTGATCATCCATATTTTCCATTCAACGTAATTTCTAACATGCAATAAATAATACAGTTGCAAATTATTATACCGCTGTCGACATTTATTGTATAGCATCTGTGTATCCGAATAAATAAAGTTAGCCCAAAAGATCGTTTTACCCATATACAATACCTCTTATAAGGCCATACTTTAAGGTTCGTGAATACTGTAATCCTATTATGTTACTAATGTTACGTTACGAGATTGCCTTGTCAGCCTTATCAGTAATTCAAGTATGGGTGACGTATGCATTTGAAGCCCGACAGAAATTAGAGAAAATGTAATTTTGTAAAATGCTACATACGGAATCAAACTCACTTTGTTGCTAGCAGCTCAATGTTCTCGAGAATGATGTTTTCTACCTCTTTACCCATTCCGAAGATATTGTCGCTCACTGTAATGAGGCATTTTCGAAATCAGTTCTACTTATCTTTCACATATAATGGCAGTGGAATGGATAGCCGCTTTTTGCGAATCAACTGCGAACTACGAACCAAAGACCGAAAAGCTGATTTTACGCGTTCTATCATCAAGTCCAAAGATTTTCGTTCACTCCAATCGAGAAAAAGAGTAGTTCCACTATCAGTAAGTTAGGTATTTTTTCTACCGAATTGTTAAACACTATCTAGTTTTATGGTATCAAGCCTACTGCTATCGACTATACTACACCATGTACATGATGAAATAAAAACACATTTTAATTCTTTGTATTTACGGTGCGATCTTTCTACCGAGCAATCCACTGGCAGAATTAGGTAACAACGAAACTTTTCATTCATAAGGTCATCTCGTGCCTTAGGTATTCATTCATATAATAACAGGACTAGCAGACGCCATCCATTTTTCCCTTTAATCTTTTTTGTCAAAAAAAATTTATTGCAGAGCAGGCTAAAAATAGAAGCTGATCAGTCTCTAGGAAGAGCGTTGCCCACATATTGCAAATAGCGGGTCACTAAGCAAGCGTCGGGGCCGTTCGCACGAACAAAAAATGTAGTGCTCTCGCACCACGTATTATATACTGCCAAACAAAATATTCTTCGAATAAACAAGTTGTTGATTCGTGTATAATATTATGCGTATCACATCCTGCTCTGTTGATCTCCTCTGATAACTGCGTGCTAAAAATGCACAAATTTGTCATCGAACTATATATAAAGCTGACAAACCTGATGAGGCAAATTCTGCCGGGTCGACTACAGCTCCTACACGTGAAGCAGCGTCCAACAAACAGGATAAAAATTGATTCAAGTGTTGGTTCAATCAAGTAGCTAGACCATTCCAGCTTCAAACCAGTTGCATTATTCGGGATCTAAAAGGTAATCTGCATGAAAATATTGGACTGGACTATCATATTGAGGAGGCTGCTTTTTAGTTATTGTTACTAAAAAAAAAAAATTGGCATAAGAATGCAAGACAATTGATTCAACATCGGAGACCATTGCTTAGATTGCAAACGCATATAACGTATTTACCCAAAACAATACAACAGGTAACACTGTATCGAATCACATAGAACTTGAGTATAAGCTCATGTTATTTGTCACTTGCTCGCCATGCGTAGCAGCGTGGTAACGTTTACACTGTCTGAAGTCGAAAAAAAAAAGTGAGACACCCATTTGGCGCGTATTCTCGCAAGAGTTGACGACTAATAAGGGAAAACAGACCCTTGATCGAACCGTAGCGTGAGTAATGAGAAAATAATAATAGACTTTATTCGAATGGAGTTCACTAATGTGTCACATAGGTCAGACTCGGCTCACATAGAATCTCAGAAGCTCAAAGATAACCATGATAATGTTCTAAAACTCAATGTGAATGTCGAACTGGGATCGCTAAGAATATGATAAGGAAATGATAGCAATACTAACTTAGGTTCATGCCGCAAATCTGAAAAGAATAGTTGAAGTTTAAGATAATTTCCTTTATATTTGGCTATAAGAGGCAGGAACTTCGAACCCACCTTACAAGCTCGATCAACATATGCATAGAAATAACATAATCGTATACACTGAGTTCTGTTAATAGCAAATAAAGCGAATAGTTTATGGAAAAAAAAACATGTATTATAAAAATTTCACTACAATATTTCAAAACTATATTGTAATAAAATTACTTTCAGAACGTTCAAACAAAACAATATATGAAATCGTTTGGAACCTTCTGAACTACCGATTCTTTTCATATATCTTATTCGTATACAGATAGCCGATACAGACCTGCGCCAGCATCGAAAGCGTCTTCGTCCGTTGGAGCTGCTGAATTCTGTTTTCCATTATTCCGCTGATCTTCTTTGTCGGCAAATTTGCACTCCTGATAAAGAGTGTTTGGCCGCCGTACCCGTGTCTTGTCTTGAATTGGTTCAACCTGTTTAGTTTTATAGATTATGAAGCCATAAACTTACAACTTAATTAAACCGCTGATCGATTTTTTATTTATTTACATTGTTGATTATACACCGCTTGACATTAAGTGGTACGAAAATGGACTTTTCATTACGTTGTGTACCGTGTACTGAACGGCAAAAAGTTTCTTTGAGTAAATGGTGCATATTTCGAAGTACGAATAAGAAGTAGAAATAACTTAATTCCTTATACATACATATTTAAACAATGGCTCATTAACGATGTATAATATGCCTATAGTATTGCTATACCGCATTTTTAATTACCATGGTTGTTTCAGATGGTTGACTAAGAGCTTCGCTCATTGACAGATCTTTGTCCGGGGAAAATTGTTCAAGTTTCCAACCCTTGTGCAACTCCTCCGGCGATCGGATATCAGCACTTACTTTTGCTAGTCGACTGTAAACAGACACACGAGCCAGAAGGCACAAATATTATTAGCTACAGCATTAGATAAACAAAGACAACAGCGACGATGGTACGCAGTCATGTTAATAAATACTCAGTCATCTTATACACTTGAAGCAACGTCTGGTTGCTCAGCCCTTTGCTGTGGACTATATTATTATTATAAATTATAAACAAAGTGAATTGGCCCTTTAATTTAATTTAATTTAAAAGATTAAGTTTCGAAGTAAGATGATAGTTCGAAAATATTTCGATTAGAATTCATCGATACATATGAATTAATAGTACCTGGAAGCTTCGACAGGTGTCGTGGGCATCGTTTGGCCCTGTCCTTGTTTGGCATTTTGGCTAGCTCCAAAGAGAATTTTTGTTTTCTCAACATAGTCAAAATGGGTCTTAAACAGCTCGGTGTAGCGTTCATGAAGTTTGGCATACTCTTTTTTCATTTCGTTTTCTTTATCCTCAAGTCGCGAGGCGTGATCCGCTGAATTTTTGGCCTTCATTTCAAGCATACGAACAATGCTTTCGAGACTTTCGACCTGCAACAGGCAATGAAAGTCCTTTATAGTTGTTATGCACTAGCAGCTAGTATTTTTATAATTTTAAGTTTCTGAAAGATTCAGATCGACAGATAGGGTAACTATATTTTCATAGTAGGCAGAAAAAGGAATTTTTGAACACGGGAAGGTGGTCACGCCAACCTTAGACTGCAGTTCATTTCGTTCTTCATCGTTAGAGAACTCCACCTCGAGAAGTCGTTGTTCGGCATTTTTTCGATGACACTTCTCACGTTCATACTGCGTCACCAGCTGCTCGTGGTCCTCTTTCACTAATTCGAGCTCGACCTATAACAAAACATGCGCATTCGAATCACATGAATCGTCAGGTTGACCCGAGCACGGCGAGGCTTGTAACTTGTGAGACCATTTCCAGACAGCTTTAAACTCCGTACGCTGAGTTTACTATGATTGGCGAACTTTTTAGTTGACCTGTACTTCTGATAATTTATACCTGCATATAGTGTTAGCATAGGCTGGTCCTTTCAATAATGCACACCATAAATATACACTTATGATATTAGATGTGGATTTCTCTTAATTAGCTTAGATAAAAGTGGATAAAGTACTAACCTGATGTTCCTGGTTTTCAATGCCGGCCAGATCTAGGCTCTCCAGGACGTTAACCACCAAGGGCATGAGATCCTTGACAACGTCTTGATCATACCTGTCCATCATTCGCTTGAATTCCGCGTAGATGTCCCGTGCCAAGTTCTCTACCTTTTCGGACATAACCTGTAAGGCAAGAACGCACAAACCTGATTAAGCGAACAACGCACATTCAAGGGACGTCAACGATAAACAGGTAATGTATTAAAGAAACACCCTGAAAAATTATCTACTGTAAAGACCTCTTTAGCTATATAATCGTGGAGCCTTCCACTGAAGTAATGTCATTAAAAATACGAGACAAATAGGGCGGAGAACCGGGTTTAAATAGGAACTTTTATCCTGGAAAAATGCTAGCACCTACAATATTCGTTCTACAAATTGTGTATTTATATGTCACTAAAAACATCCATGAGGTATGACTTGTAGAAGTACTTCGAAGTTTACTAATTCCGTAAAGGTTGATTTGAAAGCCGTAAACCTTTTGCGAGAACAGCGACCTTTTAAACGATATGAGCTAAAAAAAAAGAATCACCCTTTGCATCACAGTTCTCGGTGTTCTTTGATTTCCATAGTCTGCGCACGCCATGTGTAAGTTCCTGTCGTTTCAGATGTGATTCACACGGGTTTTGACATTAATTCAACATAGATTCTAATTGCAAGCGTATGAAAAAGTTTGATAAGTTCGCAAATACATATGTGCTCTAATGGGTAGAGAAAGTTCGGAATTTTAAGGTCATCCTTACGAGGTTTCGCTAATTAATTGTAAATCAGCTGGCAAAAACAGGCTGTCATCAGTACGAAAACGACCTTGTGGATATTTGGAAATATCTGGAACATTTGGAGGAAAAACTTCATTCATAAAGCGAAGATCAACGAATAGACATCAATATAGACAAAAGCTACTAATTGTCGATTTCATTTGCTTCGCGAAGTGCACGAGCGCATAGAAAACCACTGAGAGAGTGCTAAACCAGAAGTACTGGCGATACGAAGATCGAAACATTTGGATTATGCCATCATTTGTCGAAACAGCCCTTCTCGCTGCTTTTCGAAGTCGTCTCAAAACGTGCCCATAATTACTAAAATCCCTTATGAAATACGTTCGAATTTGGCGTTCTCAGAGATGCATGAAGTCGCTTTTCTATACATGAATGCAACTGCATATATTAGACCCACTAGTGGCGTCTTTCTAAGTCACGTGCGGTCAAGCACAATACAATACAACCATTCGACTAATACCCTTGTCGCCGTCCAGCATAGCACTCCATTTGCATAATTCCCGTACGAGGAATATGCTCGCTGCTTTAGAAGGCACATCGACGTCATCTGTTGGATAACATGTAAGCTAAAACAAGGATACTACGAGAGGGGGCCTGGCTAGTATTATCTATTTTCCAAACTCCCGTACTTTCAACGCCAATCACGTCGCGCAGGCTGTCGGCGACATAAATCATGTTCTGAAATTTCCGACGCTGAATGACATTGATATAGCTACAAAGCTTTGCTTCACAACTAATTTCGACGATTTAAACGAAGTCAGGACAGGAGCGAGAACCGACCTGTTAACCTGCACCATCCATTTTTACGTTTCAATGCCTGTATCTTTAGCCATCCTCTAGGGCTCAATCCTGCCAGTATAGATGAGATATTATAAACAAGTTATATTGTGCACTTAAAGGGCTATCTTTTGATTTAGCTTAAATAGACCCGTCAAAAGGTGTACTCTCCCTTACTTGAATGGAATGGAACGCTATTCATAGGGTTTGTTATAAGCCTTAATGTCTTGCATGATGGAAGCCACTTATCGGAAAAATTGAATGCATGCGGAAATTACGATAGTTCGTTTTTTTTCTACCCTGCAGATTGTTTTTTTACTTCTATCAGAGACAGACTGAAAATGTTATGTATATATATATATATATATATATATGATAATGAAAACACTATGGTACCATATTTTCAAGGGCCGGTAAAAACGTTGACAGTGAAAATCAGTTGTAATCAGGTAAAATATTCTTACAAACCACGCATAGTAGAAAGACAGCCGTTTATATGGACTACTTTTCTGATACCGTCTTCTTTTCCCCTATGGCAGGTGGACAAGAAGTACTCATCATACCCTGAGAAGCAAACTATGGTTCTCTGCCATAAGAAGAATACCATATAGCATGATTTTTACGAATGAAGGAATTGAAATCTACGCAGGTGAGCACCAACAACTTTTATATGGCTCAGTCCCTATATGCAAGCTCAGTAAGTAAGGAAAGATACTAAATGTTATACCCGCATTAAATCTTCAAGGAAAATTTTCAAACTAATGCTTGTTTTTAAT
>NW_019213468.1:177096-192887 GCF_002532875.2 Varroa jacobsoni
TGGTGCACACGCAGCCACGTATTATATATTCAACTAATATTGAGTTAGGCAGGTGCCCTAGCAATGTTAAAGCTATACATAGCTCCACTGCGTCGATAGAGTGCTTTTTGCGCATACCGTAAATCAATGATATTTTTTATGGGCAAGGAAACGAAAATATATCTCTAGATAAAACCTTCTCATACCTCTCGAAAGCTAGAATAAGTAAATGTTTAATCACACTGGGCATTTTAAGTCACTAGAAATATCTTCTATGTGCCATCATCCAAGCGCTCAATGTAACAAAGCTTAGCATCACCTAACCAACGAAAAATACTACCTCGCAAAACATTCGCAAACTGAAGTCTTACCAGATATAGAAGTCTATTGGCACTCATTTCAAGTACGATCATAAGATTCAGTATAAGTTGCTCAGTCGTAACAAAAAGCTTTCGGCCACACAGAATCCTACTTTTCCACTGGCAAAGCAGCACTACCTATTGTAGCCTGAATCGAAAAAAAAGTGCGTCATGCATGCAAAACCCAGGGTGGGGCGAATAACAACGACACTTCATGAAAATTAATAAAAAAAAATCGTTACTCTAGCAAGTCGCAATCTGCTGATTGCCTTTTTGGACAACGACAGAATATATGTCCATTGCACGTTAGCTCCTCGACGAGATCACATCAAAGTAAAGTCTTGTAATTGCTATACCTAGCTATGTACTACATTTGTGATATAAAAGTAATGTTAATTTTATTTTGCTATCAAATCTTTGCCTTTGCTCCCACACTATATTTAGACTCCAATGATGCCTTTGGTAGAACGATTCACCACGAATGCCCATTTGCAGCGAACTGCTAAAATAAGTTAACGGACAGAGTTTAATTTTATTCTGGCTGCTAATACTGCTAAGTTAGCGGATCGACGAAATATATTCCCTAAGCAGAACTTCCTTAGTGGTTTCCCCAAGCATACATCAACCTGTAGAACTTGCGAGACGAGCAGTTTAACTGGCTGATCTTCTGGGGCCCTGACGGCGGATTGCAAAAAAATTGTCTCCAAAATACGATTCAGATCTGGACAATTTGCACTGGAACAGAAATCAATAAACGATAAAAATGATTAAAGTTAAAGCCCAGTCTGTGCTAAATAATAGCATAGAAAATACTAATGATATAACTCGGTTTACTAACTGGCCTTTCCGGTTTTTAATGTTGCGGTTAACCGATTCGCAATCATATGGATTTTAAGTAATGTTTACGAGCTAGTTTAACGAGTTTACCAGTATTCGATGAAAGCATTAATGGGCAAACAAAGGTAAAAAGAAATTGTAAGATTCATTCACCTGCAGTGTACTATTAGCATTTGAAGACGTCGAGAGTAAAAATCGCTTCTTGCTCCTAAAAGTTCAGCTCGATCAGTGCCCGATAGCAATATAATCCGATAGAGATAGTAGTCTTTTACGTCATTTTATTTTTGGCCATCTGACCAGTAAACGAAGACCAGATTGTGGTTGACTTAAGCTATTGTAGGCCTCATTCCTACGACATACTATGCGTAACTGGCGGCTGAATAACAGTATGTATATATTAGAACAGCCAACAGCCTCTACCCAACGTGTGTTTAGTAATCATCTTTCGATACAAGATCATTGAGCTCGTAGTATGTAACTAAATATTGTGTGCTATTTCCTTCAAAATGTTATTTTTCACAATTATTTCTACGTTTTATTAAGTTCTCCATGGGCCATGGATAAGAATAAATGTAGTTGTTAATATCTAACTATGTTAGATGGTTGACTATATTGTTGAAATGTCTACCAAACGCAAGATCTGTGCGTCTAAAATGTATTGGTTTGTGCGCAGGGTTTGAACGGAACATATGATACTTATGTACACAATAATGCTTCCTAGTACGATGGCACTGCAATTTATCAATTATATATACTATCTATTTACAATGTTTAGCTGTATCGTGTTGACACAAGAATCTTAGGCACATTATTCCTTTGTGTCTCCTGGCCGCTATATACTTCACACTCATTTGCCGTTTCTGTACAAGTTTTGCTCTTTTTGCTTTAACTTTATTGAATACCTTGACTCAGAATTGCGAGCACACAAGATGCTGAATTTGTAACACAGTAGTCGTTCCTGACGAAAAACGCTGACTTCTTAAATGACATTTTAGTCCTACTCAGTGTCAATTCAGTGGTTAGCCAGGTGTGAGGTATGGATTATTTGAGGTAATTGACTGAATTGTCCAAGCAAATGGATTACATTTGTTCAAACTGTTATGGTTTGATATTCAGAAAATAAACTTTACGAACAAAAATGCATAGTTTTATAAGAATTCAAGAAAAAAAATTTGTTAGTATTTATTGAGGATAGCTTTAACATTACGGCACAATAAAAAACCTTAGCCGGAACCTTTATCACTGTGTGGACCTGTCAAAATATAATGTAATCTACCAAGCACAAGACTTCCTGATCATTGGTACGAATGAATGCAGTAGTTGCTTCTCACGTATGCGATAATCTGTTGGCGCGCCATAACACCCTCAGTGCGCACTTGTCTATCAAAGCTACAGATTTGCCCCAAGACATAAGCTCGAATATGTTGTGCATAACTGCAAGTAATGATACCCTATTCAACTCTCTGAAGAGAAGCCTTGGAAAATTTGTTTTTCACTAATAAATCAGTCGACTTCATGATCCTGTCTCTGATCCCCGTACAGATGAATATGATATCAAGGTGCTTGCCAACCTGCGTCCAAGTGTTCGTATAATCATGCATTTTTTTGCAGTGAATTCAACGAAATTTACGGTTAGCTATCTCAGTGTGCTTTGTGCTACATTCCCCATTCGTTAGAATATTGATAAATTGTCAATAGTCCAGCAAAAGTCTCTTGTTGTTACGAATCTGGCACACGGAAGGCACGTTGGTGCTGGAGCGTGCGTAGTAACAAGAGCAGGTAGCTTGATGAATCACAGCTGTACGTATCGAGGGACCAGCTGTGCTGCTGTCGCATGCGTAGACCTTCGCTCTGTTCGAGTTCCAAAGAGAGCGTCCTTCCAACTGTCGCTGTCGGTCGATTTTCGTTTGCTAACCGACAACTGTGACAGTAGCATTTTTTTTTGTCGGCCTTCTCTACACGATTTCGCACCTCTACAATCTATAGACAGCATGATTTGCCATGCTGGTCAACAAATGCATGTATTAATAATCTCTGTTCGGTGTTAACAGTTTGTTGTTCAGTTTGCCGATGATACCCTTGAAAGTGTACTTACGTCCTGGCCTCCGGTAGACCCCTCATGAGTCGTTTCAGCCGCATCGCTTCCATAGACGACCTCTTCTTGGGAACTGTCCATCGTGACCACGATTTCTAGTGACAGTCGTTGTTATTCGATTGTTACAGGCCTATCAGGTATTCGGTATTTTCTTGTACTGCCACCACGCCAACAGCAATCTCTGGCCAGTTGTTCCAGTCACCGCCGCTGTTATTTTTCCGGCTTGACGTAGAACGATAGACAGCTGAACAGATAGATCTATTGTTCTTTCTTCAGGGTAGTTTATCGTACAAGCTCACTTTCCAACCACTATGTCGACACCATTCGCAATAAACCGTGAATCATAGGTTCATTTAGCATCGGCGGCCGCGGCCAACCTTTGCCCTCCAGCCTCTCGGTCTGGGCCGAGTGCCGTCTGATTTCGTCTTTTCGCACTCGGCAATTTCGTTCAAACCTCTCTTCGCCTAACTCGCTTCTAACTGAGAAACTCAACGCCACCGACGACAGCGACCATCTCTGTTATCGCTAACATGAATAGAAATTCCACGTTCTACAAAAAAACACTTATATAGCGAGCATTTAGCGTTGACAACAACGGTGATAGCAACATGCGCCGATTACCAGGAGATCGCGGACTTACTTGATCGCAATTACATAATAGCTGCTGCAACGGCGGGTTTAACGTGTACCGTGCGCTGCCACACTTTCCCTATACGCTTATAATAACCATACGTATTTTGATTTCGTTTAGCTAGTCCAGCTGCATCACATTGCATCGCCACATATCGTAGCGCCCTGAATTTCTGCATTCATTTCGATACGGCTGCTAGTGCAGCTGCTACAACTACCAGCGTTGGTGCTGCTACAGACCTAGTCTCCGCTGCGGCTGCTTTTCACTGTGGCCTGATGTTGTTCTCTTTAAGCTGTTGGCGTTGCTTCTGAACCAACGCCGTTCACACCGCCGCACCATTTCACTCTCCCAGAACTTCAACCAGGGCGCAGCCATTTATGTTTACAACGACGTTGTTACCACTTCTCGTTGGTTTGTGGCGGTCTACCGCGTTGACCAGAGTTCGAAATCTTAATATCTAGCGCTTGGGTCTGGAGTGTGCCGGAGGCCTGCGATAAGATCTCCTACTAAGGATACAGTAGCATCTGAATACTGTTACAACTAGGCTCGTGCGCTACGATTTTTCAAGAAGGCGGACTTAGTGCATTAACGCTACGGTTCTGCTTAGTCTGCTTTGCTTAATACTGTGGCCATGGCTGCTATCGTCTGCACTCGATCAGCAGACGACAGTAAGTTATTGGGTAGTTGCCTGTTTGCTATTTACAGTCGTCCAGTCAACGATTTCCGAGAGTAATGAGTCGCGCGCGTGCTTGAAATAGATGAGCGATAATTGGATGAACCTACCTATTTTCTTTACCTAACAACGTAGCTCTTGTCAACGCGCTGCAGTCGTTGATGCTGCTACGGGTGCAGTCATAAGAAGCGCGCAGTTGGATTAGTTAGCCGGGATCTGTGAGCTTAGTGGAACAACAGATGCGATATTAACTTGAAGCGGTTGGAAATGAGTGTTAACAAAAAAAATCGTATATCTTTAAATTGTACATAACCAGTTATAAATCATGATTCGGCTTAAGATTGCCGTTGGCTTCAGGGGATCAGATTTACTTATGAATAAATGTTCAGATGCATTCGGTATGATTCGTCGTGGCTGGTGGAACAAATAAATTCAAAAAGAACTAAGCTATATAATTTAAAACTATTTGTCATTTATCTATACAACTCATTTAGATATTGAAAGCAATGTAAATCCTCTTGTACTACGTAATTTCTAAAAATAAATATAATAAATAAAAAGGAAAAGAATTTGGGCCTTACTCATCAAAACATTGACCTCTGTCTAGAGTCAACATGGCAATGCAAACCACTTATATCTTTATGCTTAGTGTAGCGTATTTAAGAACTTGGAAAATTTCGTAGCTGTCATATAATAGTGAAAAAGGTACTTGCAGTCGTATTTCCTACAGCGAATAATCAACAATAAAAACATACAGTACAGACAAATCTGACAGTGATTTTATTGTCTCTCTTCATGCTCCCACGTTTTACGTCCGGTACTTGAGCATAAATCACCATATATCTTTAGAACGCGAATAGGTTATTTACTACGCCATCATGGGCTCGCCAAACATCTTGCCAACAATCTTGAACATAATGTACTCTCGTATTTACGTAGATAGCAAGACAAAATCTTTTTCATTTTAATAATCTTTCCCAGTAGAAGAAGACTTATTCGAAGTGATTATCCTAGTTAAGGAAAACTAGGGATTTCGTGAACGGAAGCCATATTGCAGCATCTATCAGATTTAGATAATGAGTTCATATTGCACAAGGTATTCGTAAAGTACTTGAATTCGTAAAGTATTTAAGTAATAGCTTTATTACAGCTTAGATTATACGTATTATCGTTATTAAGTATGACGACGATGATTTACAATGCTCATCGTTCCCGGTCCATTATCATTCCTACGTGCGACGACTGAAACGATACCTATTAATACTATAGGTAAAAAATAGCAGCCACACGTTATATATAGTAGATGTACTAATGCTATATTTGAAACATCAGATGCCAAATAAAAACTGAAGTAATATGTACAAACGTGCATGCGGCAATTTCGGACCGAAATACGTACATCGCCTCTCGCATCTCATATGCCTTAGTGTTTGGCCAATACTGTAACACTGTCAAGGTGAGGACATTGGACAACCGTTAGTGTTCACTCATATTCCGAAATTCATTATTGATAAATAACCATCATTTGATGATAAATGCGCTACTTTATTTCAGAGATAATAGCTAGCTTTACTTCCAAGAATAGATAGCGAACGTATGCTTATCGCGACAAACAGCCAGCTGATATTTATTCTAATTCACCCCAAATACCCTGTAAAACTAATAATTAATAGAGACTTATACTTGCAAATTAGTAAAAAATAATAGTAATTAATGATATATAGAATAACATTTCAGATTAATAAAGCGTTATTAATGAAAATTTCTGTTACCAGCGTCATAGCGTACTTCGTTCAGTATTAGTTATAGGAGCATTTCACTCATCCTGAATAATAAAATCTTTAGAAAATCATACATGTTGTAAAAAAAAACCTAACATTACTTTCATAACTTTCGCAACAGATTTCATTATATAAGAATTTCGCCATTAAAAATTTTTACACAAAGCAATATCCTCAAGATAATATTTATGATTCATTTCTGTTAACCGTGTGATCCCCATTCTAATCACTTTGGAATATCTGTGACTTTAAGACAATTTTAATTTTGTTACTAGGAGCTTACTGCTGTTCCAAATTCGGAACACTGCTACATGGCACACATACATAGAGAAAAAGAGAGAGAAAACAAAGAACACATTTTATATTGCATCATTTCTTTCGACAATCATATTTCCTCTTAAAAATACATTTCGACGAACATTGAAAGTATCGGGCCCTAATTGTCGGTAGGCGCATGCGAATCTGTCACTGACTTATACATCCTTGCGGAGTCCTAGCAGAATCTCCACCAAGGCGTTCTGATACATACTTAACTTGTCTGTTTTACATCTCTCACCGATTTATTTTTTGCCTTCTTGCACACGTTTTTTCTGTTTATGTAGTCGATATAGAACTGTCTTTTCAACTTTCCTGTGAATGTTGTTTTATTTTGGTCCTCACCATAAAGAATCGACAAAGCCGATTGCAAGACCATAAATCATGGATATCTGCCGCTTACTAATAGGTCATAAGCAAGTCACTTACTCAGTGTATATTTCTCGGTCACGTATTTGTGGCGCTTAGATACGCTTACAGGGTTTTCTGTATAACTGTCTTCGTGAGTAAAGATTTCCAAACGAACTAGGCTTTTAGTCTTGAAAAAAAACAATACGTGGCACACGTGTTCCTATCGAGTTTAGTTAGGAATGCTCTGAAATTTGGCGCCTCTTTCGCCATAGAAAACTCTTTATTTTACTTCATCCTTTATACAGGCTTTTTTTTTATATAGCACTACGCTTATTTCTTCTTCTTTTTTTAAATAGCCATTAAAGCATATACCAACTTCTGTATCATATATATTTATATATAGGTTCATACTTCTTTAAGATTTGCATCATTCTATGATGTCTGAGCTTGCAAATGAAATTGAGTTAAACTTGTGTCTCGTTATTATATAGCATTTATCATTGCACCATTTTCCCGTGAAAATATACTACATTGCTGTATTATTTATTAATCAATCAACAAGTCAAGTATAACGCTCTTTCGGTTTGCGGTTAAAAGTCGGCTTCGTAGGATACAGATTGTTCGGACCTCTTTGCTTTTGTCACTCACTTCGATCAACGCTAACAGCCCTATTATCTAGAACTACGGGGTCAATTAGTCGCTGAACTTACACTAACAAATATATCAATGTCATTTGCATCATAGATAAATGCAATTTTGGACGGCTACGACAACACAGTGGCGGAACGGATCACAACGATGCAATGAAATTCTTTTGTTGTTTCAGTGAACCTGAACGGTCGATATGGCTCCCGTCCATTCCACGCAAACGTGTCCCGAGCGATTATAGATACATGCTTATGATGAACAAATTGAAAAGCTTTTTTCTTTAACTTTCGTCTGCTTGGCATGATTTCTATTCTTAACTTGTGCCACAGATGCATTATAATTATTACGGTTCTCGAAAACTCGAGAATGCCCCAGGGATACAATGAAGTGTTGTGCCTTATAGCTTGTTTTTCCTGATTGCGGTTAGCTTTTCCGACAGGGGCAATTTAAGGGAGAAAAAATTGCACAACGTATCATCGATTCGTAGTGTATTACGAAACTGGCTAAAGGATAGGTACCACTGGATGTTCCATCGGTCTTGCTGGCGAGCAATCCCATCGCCACCCGCACTACCTTCCGAAGTCGACGTACCCCGACTTGAAGCACCATCAGCTATGTGCTGCTGGGACGCGGTTGCCGTTTCTCGTGATGCAGATCGTTCAATCTTCTGCTGAAGTTCACCTGTCTGCAGGAGAATCGTGCTGATATTAGCCAGCGATTTCACAAAGTCGTTTTCTCGCGGGTGTCCAACAAAGAGTCTGTATAAGCTAGTGAACATGGCCATAAACTGTTTCTGATTCATGTCAGGCAGCTCCTGAAAAATCTCATCGAGGTTCATTGAGCTCACAGACGGTGACCTCTGCGAGGTCGGCCAATGTCCGCTCTGCTGGCGACTCCAGACGAGCGCGTCAAGCAGCGACGCGTGTGTGTAGGTCGACAAATTTTTGAACTCGACATTGTCCTCACTTGTGCTCTTCGCGAAGTACTCTTCGGCTTCGGTTGCCGTTTCAGTGTCCTCAAGTAGCTCCAGCGGTGAAGGTTCATCTGCCGCTACACTTTTCACTAGGTGCGCCGAATAGATAAGTCCCAAGCGATGCTCCAAATCTCCGTAGCACAGAACAGCTACGAGTTGGCAGAGTTCACGAAAATTTATGAAATCATCTTCGTTTTCGTCGAAAAGATGGAACATTCGCAACATCAGCTGTTCCGGATGGTCACCGGTGTACCACATCGAGTCGCAGATCTGCTGGTATAGTTTGCTGAAGTGCTCAAAATCGAGATTATACTGCTCGTAGACGGGAAGCAGAGGGTCGGTTTTCGGCGCCAAATTATGAAATCCGGGCCGGCGGCTACTTAGCTGTTGTTCTTTCTTGACCAGATGCAATAGATCCAGGGCATCGCTTTCTTTTAACAGCTGTCTCAGCATCATGTCCGAGTTCAGTGATCGAAGAACCTGCGTGCTCGATTGTGCGTCTAAGTCTTGTACTACTAGAAGCCGATGCTTATTTCGAAGCTTCTCAATCATCTCTTCACTAATGAAGTTGTACGTTCGATAGGCATAGTCAAGGAGGGTGCTGATGTCGGTTGTTTCTTCCTCAGTAAGAGGTAGCTGCTTACTCTGAACGATGGGCCCTGTCACGTTCGTGATACCGCCCAGAAACTTGTTTAGGATAGCAAGAGCGGACCCGTCGTCAACAACCTCGGAAAGAGCCTTCTTATTTTTGTCTAAAATTGCCAACGCCACCTGGAAGATGACCTTAGGACCATCGTAGAAGAAGCAGTCCATAATCTGCACAACGGCCTCAAATGGCATAACACTAAGGAACAGAGTTAAAAACCATGAGATAGAGATCATCGACAGAATTCCAAGCGCTTCAAGCTTGTCGTGAAGCAGGCCCAAGTTGTCCTTGACGAGATCCTGTAGGACCCGTTGGTCGATCTGTGCTCCGATTACCTTCGTGTTGTAGTAGTCCGGTAGTAGGCGTTCGCACATGGCGGCCAGCAACCAAAATGCCTCTTCTTCGCAGTTGTATAACAAAAGAACACTGGCAACTATGTTCATTGCTTGACAATATCCAATGTGAGGATTTTTGAAGGCATATGCGTTTAATACTCGACGGAGGGCATCAATACCAACAGTATCCTGATATGCAGGGTGTTCGGGCAGAGAACGGTGCAAATCGCGTTCGATCTCATCGGCAGCCATCGACGCTTTAGACCTTGATTGGCTAGCCTCAACAAGCCATTGATAATAACCAGGGTTGCGCTGCATATCATTGAGTGCGCCTGAGTACAGCATCCAAATTTCTCCGCGGTATTTGTCGGGAATTCCCTGAAGCACAAGTTCCATCGTTTCGAATGTGCGGTAACTACTTACTCCACGACAATACTCGACGAAATGGTGCTCCCATTTCGCACTTTGCGCCTGCATCTTCGATGCTCCCTCATCGGTATACTTCAGCGGGAAAAGTTGCACAAGAGGTGGAGTCAACTTCCAGCGAACATCGGATCGTGGCGTGTCTCCATGCGGCAGTAGAACTTTGGTTGGTGGTAATCTCAGAAGGTCACTGATTTTCTTGACGACTGTGTCCAGCTCGCTTTTATCTATCTCCGAAAACATGAACGTATTGCCATCTTTGCAATTGACAAGGATGCCGTGTTGACGCGACCCAAAGGTGAGGACTGTTTTCTCAGCCATGATAACATTTCTTAGTGGAATGATCACTCGCACGAGGTTTCGCACGCGGCTATCAAAACATAAGTAGTTACTCGAGAAGAAGAGTTTGCCCCAGACTGTTTTCTTGTCGTAGGGGGTGAACAGTGAGCATTCAATGGTTCCATCTAGCCGTTCGTCACTTGACAGGCGAAATCGTAGCCGATACGACTCGGACTGAGCTCGTGCGTCCAGATCGCGCTTAACTAACGACCCCTTCCGCTGCATGTTTTTGACCATGCGATAAAACACATTTGGATCTTCTTCGTACGCCTCCTCAGATATGATCTGTCGCATGGCGAGGTTGGCCAGCTGCTCCATTAGTTGAAACGTCTCCTTGATTGAGGTAAATAGCGAGAACAGGTACTCTTTGTCATCACGCGTCACTATGTGAATGGACTCAGGAAATAGGAAATTTCGGCTTTTCTCCAGCACGCTGATTTCTGTCCAGCGCAGAATGATCTTTGTTTCTTTGCCTAGCAAATAAGAGTAAAAACACATCGTGTTCACTGACAAATAGAGCCAGCCCTGTCGAGGGACCCTATTCTTCAGCAGGTTGCACGAATAATAATTAACTAACTTCTCTTCTGGCATATTGAAACGTTGGCGGAAACTCGACAGCGTGTTTTGGAAGTCTGGATCGGTGGTGTCTGGGCATCCGCCAGAGGCCTGCAAGCTCTGCATTAGCAGTGAAGTAACTTTGCACTTCACGATGTCCGTCATTTGGTCTTCACCATCGCACTGTTCGAGAGTTGGCGAGAGATTGTCAATCAGCCACTGCCAATCCCGTTCAATATCAACATGCTGAAAGGCTTCAGCTACGGCCCAGCTCACTTCAGAGCTCGGCGTATGATGGATAACGCGAAACGGTGCCGGCTTATTGTTGTATAGGATTGAATCGACTGTCCCGAGCAGAACGGAAGACAAACCACGAGAGCCATGACCTTTGCGCCGTTGTAGCGAGAAGAACGTCGACCGTTTCTCCGTCGCCCAAAGTCCCGACGCAATCAGAATCTCCCTTGGCTCAATCCACATCGTTAACGATCGTTGTTTTTGTTGAACCAACCCGTTACGAATACCCTCATAAATCCACTTCTTACGATGTACCCTTGCGCCCTGATGCGGTTGCCGCAACTGTTGTATCGTTGTCGTCACCCACGTAGTATTTGTCGTAAGCGCTGCTGCAGCTGCTTCTGATCAAGTCACCTTCTGCCGCAACTGCAGATCGTCTACGTCACATAGCTTCTTCGTTTTCACCCGGTCGTCTAGTCACTTGTTATTTGTTTATCCGACATCAAAACATAAATGGGCTATTATAGCTTCGATTCAACGATTCCTTTCGCACCTCTGCTTTCTATCTCCGTGTTTGTTTGTTTATTTGTTTCACTTTGCTGTTATCCTACGCTAGGTCTGCTGTTGTTTCAACGTTGTCGAACCAGTAATTTCGATTGTGAACCCCAACCACGACAAATCACTAGCACAGTTTTCTCAAGAACACTTTCACGGCCGAGTCCGTCCATCGACACCCTTCATTGGCTGAAGCAGCGCCGCTATCGGGGACCAAACTTACTGAACTATAATCACGTATAACTTTTACTGCGATTGTATTTGACGGTAAGCGGAACAAGCAAGCCGTGCCACCTAGCAACATCTACTACTATAACGAGCAATGTTCACTTTAATCACTACGCACGACGGTAAGGACCACAAAACTCCTAGCCTTTTACCACGGAACGGTTGACTACTGTGACGACGGCTATGAACATTATAAGAAATTCTACACTTGATATTGGTTGGCAGCTCAGTAAGCGCTGATGGCGAGCATTCAGCGGTAGCTTGATGCTGCCTTCGTTACTCACAACAGTTATTACAGTTGCCACAATCGTAATCTTACACAATTATTCAAGTTGGTGGATTTTCCTTTTTTTTGTGTACTTATTTTGTTCATTAGATAATATCGTTCACTTTCTTCACTAATCTCTAGGCCGCTGCACCGGGTGGCCAGATGACAGGCAGATTATTATAACAGCAACCATTCCAATAATAGTTGCGTCAGTTCCAGTCTAACACAGTTGGAAATTCAATGATTAAAATAGCCCAAAAAACTATGCATTGATGGGATAAACGATTATCAGTACCGGAATTAGCGAGCACCCGTCGAATACATTGTGAGGCCAAGCAATCAATCAAGCAACGGCTAAATCGGATCGGTCACAACATAATACTTATTCATACATTATTGTGTACAAAAGAATCGCCAACGAGCAAAATGCTTATCACAAAAAGTCAACAATAGCAGCAACAATAACACACAAGGATTCGACTAGCGTCAATAAAGGCGGCGTGACAATTCCAGTGGCAGCATCCTGAAGTGAGACGTCAACAATGTAAAGTACCCGATACCATTCCAATATCAGGAACAGCTGCATCGGGGGTGCCACTGTCGTGCGTCCACTTACGATTGCCAAGGAGTACACATCGAGAATAATAGAAGACGTCGCTAATAGTACTGTTGGTGCTGCTGCAGCTATTGAAAGCGGAACGCTGTCCACGGTAGCGGCGACAATCGATGCGAAAGGCGCAAATGAAACACCCGGGTACGCCGACGAACGGATGGACGGCAAAGGAATTTTAGCAACTGCATGGATAGTCGCCACTCGCTAATTCTGCTGTTTCCATTGGTACGATTGGTCTCGTTTCGTAAACGAGCACAGAAACGCTTACGCACAACGCCATTAATAACCGACAGCGGTAGTAGTTCAGCTGGTATCAGCTGGTTCGCTATAACAGCGATAGACAAAACGGCCGCAATCACCAACGCAGCGCTACAGCGAAAGGCTCTCCGTCGCCGTCGACGATTTGCTTCTGGCATGAATAATCGACGGGAGCGCGCCCGTCGGCGAAATCAGCAGATTCTCGCTTGTTCACTCAGCTGCTAGCGTTGTGATTCTGTGGACGCTGTTCCAGTAACAGCAGTTACTGTTGTCCACAGACCATCCGTGCACCTCAGTGAATCGTTGTATTTCAGCTGTGCAGCTACTATAGACTTTCCTTATTGGAAATTGTTACTAGCAGATCACTGCTGCGGTTCTCCGTCGCAGGCCCCCCTCAGCTGGACGAAGCTGTTGCTGCTGTTGACGCTCCATCCATCACTTAGTGGCTCGTAAAGCTTCTCGCGAGGTAACACTTCTCGCTTTGTGTCGGCCTGGTAAAGAGTTCAGATTGTAGTAGTGGCGCCCTATGGTTTCTACTGTTTGTTGTTTACATTCTGCATTCGACGCGTTTCGACGACGCTTTCTATAGCCATACATATGTCAGCTGTACAGAAACAGTAGAAGATGAAGGAGAGGTGGGTAGTGCAGAAGTCCGACGCGGTATGTTGACAGCGGACTGCGCACTATAGCAGACCACTCATCCTAAACATGGCCACAATTTATACTGTGTCCCAGAATAATGTGTATTGCCCTCCGCCCAATGCTGTTTGGTAGTTGTCGAAATGCATTTATTACGAGAGTCAATGAAAAGAAGTAAAGAGCGGAGTTGTTTTAGAAAATCCGTTCATCCATCCATCCATTCATTCGTTAGTTCATGCTTCTCACCTAAGGGACTAATGCGTTATACATAGAAATATAGTGCAAAGTTTTTGCCATATTGTCGAAACAAATCGATCAGTTTTGTTTTTGCGATCATTGGTAGGTTAGGTGTCAAGTCAAACTGAATGAATCGGAAGTTGTTGGTGCTTGTATTCAGCCTATCATTTGATTTTTCCGTTTTGTGCTTCGGTCTGTCGCTAATGTTTGAATAGAAACAAAGTCAACTTGACGTAGGCGACTAGAGCGAGAGGACATGTACTTCGTTCATTGTAGAAAACAAAAACGGGGACACTCGCTTATCACCAACATGACTTGAAAGATAGGTACGAGTTTAGACGAAAGACTTGAGTAATCCCAACCTGAGAAATAGAAGCGAGACATGCCTTGCGGTTTAGAGAAGTCTATCAACCATATTTTTTTTCTTTAAAACGTCAGTCTGCAAGTATCTAATGATGAACATGTGGTAATGTTGAACATGATTTTGTCAACGGTTATTTGATACGCAGCATCCTCACTATAGACATGGTAGTGACTAGTAGGATCTCGAAAAATGTCGTGTCCTTTACACAACTGACCAGCCATACTATTTCGTTGGCCTGTTAGATGTACTACATGATCAAAAACTAATGTCCATTTTACTATTGAATAATTTACATGAGCATGATCTATATTGTCATGAAACTATTACGATACCTTCTAATCGAACCCAAATCCCTAATAAGCGACACCTTGTCGTGACCGTTCGTAAGAGACAGGACTATTTATTTGATTCAATCAATAATTAGATCTGCGGATTTTTAATAGCACTGGATGATAGGGAAATGTCTCTAAGCGATAAACCTTTTTTACTACAATACCATTTTCCCTACCCTTCTCTGAGTCTATAAATACGTTGAGCAGACGATGTTTTTCGACTGCCTAAGTTCTTATGCGCATCGCATCGGAGTCGGTGATGTGCTCAGCAGGGGATTACCCTCTCTGTGTGACGCGGCCCGTATGCTTCCGCAGCTAGCTAAAACAATCTTGCTGCTGCAATGTTGTTTTCGTTGAATACTGAGAGTAACAAAGGCGGCTGCTGGACGCGGCCCTTGGGAAACGTTCTTTTCGTGAGTGGCCAACTATTTGTGCGCTTTTCTTTTTCTTTACCCCACAGTTACGTCGTTTGAAATTGTTGTGGACCTTCAGGTCATTCTGGGGAGCGAATTTCGCCAGAACGTTTAGCTTGCCAATAGTGGCTCTCAGTTGTTGCCTAGTTCTAACTGTGCTGAACGGTGTTTCGTCACGCCTCCAGTGTGCAGAGTCCTTTCGAAAAGCCCGAACAGGCCCGTGCCGTCGCTGAGGTTTATCATCCGCTTAGCGTAGTGGTAAGTTAGCTATTATGCAACGTGCTTCGCCGTATGATCAGCCGAACTGGATACAAATTGACCTCGGTTTACATCAGACTGATGTAAACCGCACAGACTGTGCGACCGTCTGTATTGCTGTTGTGGATCAGCTTGGAAGAGCTGGGAACGACGCTAAATTATGAATCGTTACGAGCGACGAACAATGTTCAAGTCACGTTAATTACGACCTCTTTTGTTGATTACATTGGTTCACCATAAGCTCTTTGGTGTAATATTCATTGATACAATTATCCTTGCGTTCAGTACCTATACGTTTGTTCGGGTAGGACGCGTAGCATTCACTTGCAGGCTAAAAATGTTTATTGTTCCCAGAGTTTTTTTGTAGTATTGTCTGTAGCCCAGTGTGACCCAGTGCGCTTACCTCTCTAATTTTTATTTTCGTTTATTATTTATTATTTTGATCATTAAGG
>NW_019213469.1:0-63806 GCF_002532875.2 Varroa jacobsoni
ATGTATATATATATATATATATATATATATATATATATATATATAGCCACGAACCGTAACTCGTAATCATTACTGATGCTGAGATTTCACGGTTAAATGTACATTGTTCTAGTTAACAAAAAGATGGCGGATTAGAGTAAAACCTAAGTACATTTAATCACCCAAAGGCCCTGCGTTCGGAGCAGCGTTATGTTGCCACTCAATAAGAAAAATAAAATTGCAAAATCATGTGTCAGTCGATGTCTATTAACATCTAGTTAGGTGATAATTTGGTGACACACTAACCTAACCTTAATCCTTGTTTGAGTCTTTTGCACCGCCTACAGCGTTGAGATTGTGATGGGTTGGCGTTTGGCAGATTACGACAGACGGCATCCGTCAACTACGTAACGAGTTACGTTATGTTACTTTGTATGTCCGTTACCCTTCCAGGGAACGCGCAGCAGTCAATTTTAGCGTCCGGTTAAAACAGCCCATCTCGTTATCGTAAACGTAAGCAGGAGGCTATATATCTACGTAGTAAAATTATATTGCCATCTAAACCTAAGCATTGCATGTTCGGATTCTGTAGTTGCTACGAGCAGTTCTTTCATTATAACTGTGATCGAAGGGAATACGGTAGTACCGACCATAATCCGTGCCCCTTCTTCATGAAACGGAAAAAAAATGACCGAAGATGAACTGCAATGCATATAATTACGATGTGAAGTCTCAATAAAATCAGACAACTGATACGAAACAGTAATTTTTCTTATATCCAAATTCTGCCGGAGGCGGTGGGAGACTAGGCCTAGGAATTGTCCTAAAGAACATGGTATTCTATTGTATATGGTGCGGTGTAGTGTGACTAAGAAGGCGTGCACGAAAGGGTTTGATGTAACAAAGTCCATCTCAAAGGTTAGATATTTGTCACTAAGACGTTACAATTGTAAATATTTATTAAGGCAGCCTATTGATGTGGCATAATTTAAGCACTAGAGGTCCTGGATTCCCTTGTGGACTACTCTACGTTCAGTTTGATGCAATATTACTTTATTGACAGACATTGTCCCCATAGATACCGACAAGTTCCACGATTAACGATACAAATACAACACGATTCTCATGAGGATGACGAAAAAGAGTCAGTTTTCTGTGCAATGGATATCGGTTTTATCACTCGGTACTGCACTAATAATAGAACTAACCTAGGTCCCCTATTATTTGTAGTAGTAGTAATAGTATGAGGGTCAACGCTAAATCTGTCGACACTTCCTGTGTACCTGTCCCTACTATGCCTGGCTAAAGTAACCAATCCTTGGAACAAGTTATCAAGTAGGTTTCAAGTTAATTTCCTCCACTGTTCTTATTTGGACACTGAGCACCGATATGATCGAAAGGTAATTTTAGCGTCTATCTCAATTTGCGTGTTACAATTCTTCACACATTTATAAGGATAGTTCATAGATAATGGTGTTGACTAAATGCGTCACTGCTGCCATCCAAACCTGAGCTGCCATGATGCAACATGCCGATTACCTTAAGTTAGTCTAAAATATATATTTTAAAGTCTGCATTAGCTCAGTGGGATGCTTATGTTATGTATAATGCTAACGAGCTACTCCTACATCATTCACTCGAAAATTCAAAAATTGCTTGACTGTATGCTCCTCTGGACAAGAATTGCTGTTGAAAGACTATTGTCGAACTTTTATAGTTGCGACCCTGTTCCAACTCCTACAAATTAGATGCGGTCACAAAATCAAGCCAACTTGGCTGCAAGTTTTCGCAACACACATTGAAAATAGAAAAAAACTGGTTCTTCTAGTTGTACGACCATGTTATTTGTACAGGGCTACCAGGCCATCCTGGACAGGGCTCCCCTAACGAAGCTCACACATAAGGCACACCACTTGTCTATTATGAATAGCCAAGAATGAAAACACTTGACCATAGCGAAGGTGTTTCGGAGAGGTACCAGTACGTAACCGCAAGCGCCGTCTGTTGCGACTTTTTAGGCAGTTCTAATCGGGGCCGTTAGGCGAATCCCCAACAGTGAAGACCCTATTTGAGAATCTACACATCAGCTATGGATACTGGCTTGAGACTAAATTGGTTGAATAGAAACAATATAATATAGAAAATAAACGTTCTTAAGCACATCTGGTCGCACAAGCTCGATGATGCTGACGCTGCTTAGTTACTCATGCATGCGATACTATTTATTCATCACCTGCCAGCTTCTTTTGTGCGCCTGTTTCGGAGAGTGGCAAAAAAATGCCCAAATTTCAAATCCTAGCTAGGAATAAACGTATTTTCATTTGAACACATTACAAGTATAGGCAAATATGTATGTAATTTAGAGGAATCTTGCGTTCCCAAATTTCGGAAGTAGAATTTCCTTATCTATCCAATAATAAGGATGCCAAAAGCTTTTCCTTATTGTTCGACGGTCCAAAAGAAAAGAAAAGAAAAGGAAAACAAGTAGTAACCTGATGGCGCCATCCGGAGAACAGGAGCAAAACTAAAAGGGCATTTAGGTTGTAGCGGTGGCGCGCACTGCGCAAAAGGTGAATAGGGGCAGCTCGGTACACCCCTTTTACTTCATTGCTGTCGTTGCATTGCTACGTCTGACAGAAGTAGCCGTTGGTTGGCCAATGCAGCAGCAGGCGCGAAAGTACCTAACCTAGTCTGACGCTAAGCGCACTGTGGGATGGGAGGTGTGCCTTTCTGGACTGCTACACGCCCCTTCGTCTACGGATGGTGCAAATGGCATTTTCGCGTGCGAAGTCTTTCTGGATGGGCCATTGACAACGGGCCAAATGACCGTTCTAACGAAGGTAGAGGAAGCGAAGTAGCACCGTCAGCCCTCAGCCGACAGCGTACAGCCTTTCTTTCTTGTCTGCTGCTGTTGCAAAGACGGTAGCCGCGGCGGGAGACGTACACTTCGATCGCGAATACTAGTACTATCAGGATCAAGTACACATGCACACCCGAAGAAATGCGGGAGAGGACAATAATCTTAATTTATTTGGAAGGGCAATCGCACGAAAGGTGAACGGGAGGTCATACGCAGAAATACACGCATTCTCATCGATGAACGGTCGTGTTACTGGATGATGACAGACTTCATGGAGAAATGAAATGTTAAATTTCTGCCTACGTACTAAATCTCGATTGATTTGGAAATAAAAGTTCGTGATCACAAAATAATCATTTTCTGTCTGTATATTTTTGAGTGTCAAAGTCATCTTCTGTTGTGTTTACAACTATAACACAAGAACGGAATATTCCCTTCCAGTTCACGTCTAACTAAAATTCTTCAGGCAACGACGTTGCAGTAATAAATCCGCGTTTTATTACCACCATTAACTCCATCCATCGCCTTCTTCCAATGCCTTCCTTACCAGGTCGTAGCTGTCGGAATTTCCGCTTCGAACAATGCATAGATGGCGACGTAACGCTAATCGACCATACAACGGCCAGGCGGTGTTTCAAAAGATCTTCGGTACTAGACAAGGTCAATCCTCATCACATCGTACCTTAATGAGCGTCGAATTAGATAACCGCAGAGCGGCTATCTGACTTAAATTGTTACAACGACGCAAACCACAATGCTGGTCCCACTTAGGCAGCAACAGGCCCTTAAAGCATTGCGAATTCAAACCAAGGCCACAACAGCGGGTCGCTATTAGTTAGGGGTAAGATCGACGATAAACGAAACGATCTTGTCAAAGTGGAAGCTATCTTTTGGGCTGAAGCCAATCCCCATCGACCCCTTACTCATCCCAGAAAAACCGTCTTGGAGAATAGCTCTAACGAAAAAGATAGTGGGACTGTCCCGCATTGAGGGAAGAAGGCCCAGCAAAAGCGCTAGCATCACCATTACCATCACGGTGACGCGGTTACGAAGTTGCTCCGTGACTATAATATTGTGAGGCGGCCAAAGGGTCCTCGACCAGTTTTCCTAAGGGGCTCTACATACCTCGTCGAGGTGGGTAGGATAAAACATGAGGATGTTTGCTGGTGTTAGCATAACCGGAGAAAAAAGTGCATTGGCAGCGCCGTGGCTACCAGCTTTCTCACTGTCCCGACCCTTAAAGCGCTTATCTCGACACTCTGTATTAGGTCCACGTTGCCGTCCAAGTTTAGATGGTACCGTCGTTAGCGGACCCATGAAAGTGGCGCCCGCGGAGGGTTACGTAGACGAGGCATCTAGATCGCAGCTGCAAACAAAAATATGGAAATGTAAAGAAAAATCAAAGCATTGGAAAGTTTGTTTCCTTTTCTGGCTAAACAAACGCAACGGCTACAACTGTAAAGCAGAGCAGCGCCTCTTGGGGCAAGCAGGAAATCAAGCGAGCGCTAGAATACCGATCCCACCTAGCGAAAAAAACTTGCTCGTATTATATAATATAATACAAGTTATTGCTACTAGAGCCAATGGCGCGTGTGCTATAATGATCAATAAACACTACTTAGTCGCCATGCGATCTCATCGACAGGAGGTTATTTGTGCTCACTTATTGCGAGCTACACGTGGTATCGTGTGGATTAGAATCGCAGAACAATGGTGTGAGTTTGCTTCAACTAATTAGACCAGTGAAGACTAGCTGAATAGAAGAAGATTAGCTGTTGAAAACGATAGAAATATAGAGAGTTAGTGCCTTCAAAGCTTTCCGATACCGAGGAAAATGGCTAATTTAATTTTGTTGATCTTCACGTGTAAGAACGATCGTCTGTTCAAACGAACTCAGTATATTTTAATACTATATAGGTTCTGTTGCTCTTATACAATTTAACAGTTTATTGTCCATTGCTTCACAGATTTGTTGGACGAATAAAAGAGCAGACACCTATGATAGGCTGACATGGAAATCGTTTGTGAAGAGGAAGCTGGCGAGCAAAGCCTGAGGGAAAGTCACATCTTATGGTAACATCGTATACTTTCTGTCATTTTCATTTTTTGTATATCAATACCTGTGATAATCAGAGTACATATTTTCAATTACAACATTGGATTATTAATTTAGTATGTTAATTTCATTATAACAAACCATTGTAAAGCCCTGTCGTTACATTCTTCCGCAGGTGAGCTTGACATTCGTTCCACGATGCGTCGACAATAAAAAACCTCTTAGAATTTCTCTCTGAACTCAGGAGATTGTTGGCCTTCGCGTTAGTTCAGTTCCGTGACAGTACAATAGACCAATCTGGGTTCAACCTAGGCCCTTAAAGCCATTGAAACTGATCGAAGCTTGATCGACCCAGTAGCTCGTGGCACCCAATTACAATGCTGATTGAACCTGAGCTCGGCCGATGGATTATGCCATCACAGGGAAAATGGCCCCTCGAATTATCAATTCGCTTCTGGTCGTATAAATGGGTCAAACGGATATAGCCTTATTGATGCCTAGGAGACTACAATGGAGTATTTGACAGACTATTAATATATCATCGTCGGCTAGAGTTACCACCCACGTACCTGTGATAGCCGGTAGTCGCCTTGGCCAATCTGGATACGACGATATCATTGCGAAGGTCTTTTTAGAACGCGTGTTCTTGTAATTAAATTTCATTTAGATTTTTACAACTCCAGTGTGTGTATGTCTGCGTTGAGAAATACAAATATAACAGGGATTTGTTGCAGAAGTAGTAGCATTTAACAGAGTGGAAGGATTGTGGCATTTCCTCCTCGTAATACGATGTTTTCTAGTTGAGATCAACATTTATTTTCCGTTACGAATCTATGGATTCGTTATTTTTTTTTTTTTCTTTCTTTGGCTCTAGTGAGTATCGATTTCTGACTTTTAGCCAATATATTGCTGTAAACCCATCTTGATATGGTGATTCGCTCCTATCAACGGGGCCTACAAATGATCCTTGTTGTATTAAGCGAAAAGGACGATCCAAATCACACAATCACGTATAGGAGCACAACTGTAATATTATTATTAGAAGTTGGGCACAGAGCCCTATGATACATAGGGCTCTGTGCCCAACTTCTGATAGGTTGGTTGATGAAGATATATAAATGTGGTGAAACTTCGTTGAAAAGATAGTGGCTTCTATCACATTCAACCGGATTGGCCGATTATTGGCTAGGAAGTGCAGACAGCCTTGTTCTAGCCAATCTAACAGGCCATCATTAAATTTTGGACGTTTAGTTCGCAGGCAGGTTCCAAGCTTGCTTGACGTGCTTGAATATCATGATGTTACTTGTCCTAGTTAAAATTGATCCGATACACTACAGGCCAACTCGCTTCTGGCTCTAGCAGCCATTAAAAAATGAATGTCGGTATCCTAAAATTAGTTTTCATCCAAACCCAAAGGCGGAGTGCCTGGCTTTTCTTTGGTAATAACACCACCTATTATTAAAATATAGATCCTTATACACTTATCCTCTTCTGAGTAACCAGTAGGCTTAAAACGTTAATGAATTGGTTTAGTGCCTCATTATTAGGAGCACCGTGCGTCATTCTTCGCCGAACCTGCACTTCAGTAAAGAAGGCCCACACCGACCGAACACTTCGCGTTTTCACCGTAGCATTTTTCAATAAACAAATATGGCACAAGTACTTTTCATTAACAGTTGAATCGTGAATGCACCGCCACAAACACGATGACCGTGCGGATTTGGCGGCATAAAATAAATGTTTGTATTCGCTATGTATTCTAAATACTCATTATGTTCTTGTGATCGTGACGTAACACGTCGCCATCAGAAGTATCGCTGATAGCCTATGCGGCGCTAAATGAACAACAATGGAAATCGGGGGAACTTTATGACTACCCCCTTTTCATTGACATGTGTGACTACAGTTTGCCAACTTTAGCGATGGTAATTAACGGAGAGTCATAAATCATTTTGACCAAAATAAATTTTCTGCTTTGCTTGCATATATTTAAATTTATGAGAACGACCGCAAAAAATTGATAAAAAAAAATAACCACTACACAGAATTTTAAGCCTCTTTGACCTTCTTTGAACATAATTGTAATCTATCGTTCTCTTGAGCTCCCTTTAGTATTTGACTGTTCTTTTTTTTCGTTCACCTCCGAGAATCCGTCATGTGCTAACGAGTTTCCAGAATCTGCTCCTCTGGATCGTACCAATAACTTCCCCAACTTCGAAGCGTCTGGTCAGCGGAGGTCTTGCTTGTCGGGAATTTTATTAACAAGCATGGTAACTAGACGAGCAGATCTTTTGTAGCTATCAACATTAATTTTTTTCTTATAGCCATAATCTCGCATCCTTATAATTTTATCTTTGCCAACGCTAAAGTTTGGCGGACAAGTGACGGCTAGTGATTGTTTTTTGTTGTCGTTCTCGGATACTATAGCAACGCACCCAAAAAGATACGCGTTATCTATCCCGAACTCTTCGCTTCTACGTTCGATCGTTTCTATAACATTTGATGTTCGTAATAACGCGACTAAGGATTGTTTATTTTCACGATGTACCTAGTTGATATACCGTCTCTAGTCTATTCTTGATTTCTCCGATAAGCTGCTATGGAACAGTCCTGTAGCATGTCTTGACAATTTTTTCGGTAAAGCGTCAGCTTTAGCCGCTCAAGTTATATATATATATATATAGCTGTATTTATGAAGCCTTCGACTATTACTGGCAAAAATGAATGAATAAAATTAGATTTATTGGCATTACATATAACTAATCTGTCATCATCATAATGGCAAAGACATCCATGTACCCAATGCATAGATGGCAAGTTTACTCGTCTCATTGTGCTCGGCGTGCAATGGTGGTCCAGTAATGATATAGAATACCGGCGAGACATGCGTCCGTCTGCCAGAAAGAGAATCTCTAAATAACGTGTTGATGAAATGTTCATTCTATTGAGCAATAGTGCAGGACATCATTAAGGACCGATTAGTCGAGCATTTTTACCTGTAATTTCAGAGAATACAGATATCCTTTATAATTTCGTTATTATCTATTAAAATGTAATTATTTACTTTCAAGATTGTTCGAATTCAATCTAAGGCTTTTCAGGAAGCATCCCTTATGGTCTGCTGAGTTCAACTTGCCCGGGTCTCAGGTTTTACACTTAAACTAGTAGTACCGGACAGAAGACTTGTTGCTTATAAAACACTAATTGTTGTAAACTAAGCGTTGGACTCGAATAGCTACCCCAACGATTGATGACGTTTTTCAGCATAAGGTGGAGTGTATATAATCGTCGCCCGCTGAGTAACTACCTTTCTTGTTGCCATGTAAACAAATTGAAGCTATCCAACTAAGTGTTACTCCCTATATACGTATACATATATACCTTCGAGCAATCGGCGGATGTACCCTCTACACAAATCGATCGCTGACTGCGTTGCACGCTAATATTTCCATTGTCTTACCTCTGGCAATGCGGTGTCTTCGTTTTGTGTATGTAAATGTTGCGTCCCGCGTCGGTTTCCGTTTTACTCTTTGCAAGCAAACATGTGCCAGTCACTGGGGCAAATGTTTGTACCATTGCTATTTTGACAATAATAGCATAGGCGCGACATTACATAGAAGACGGTATGCCCAAACCGGAACGAAGCTTATGAGAACGACGCTATATATTTGAGTAAATAGTACAATCAGGTCCTGCTGGCACTCTTTCCATGATATATGAACTTGGTATAATAGGGCGTTTACTTGGTGAGCTGTGTATCTAGTGAAGTAGCGGTATCTTGCCCTAGACAGTAGCGTTGTCACTGCAAAAAAGAGAACCGGCCTATTTACATCGGCTAAGGACAACAGACGATAGAAATAAGATGGAATAACAGAAACAAATTGCAACGCAGCTTCGTAACCTTTTGAAGTTTAGCGAAACCGTGGCCAACTTTCGGGCAGTAATAGAAAAACTCGGCTTATCCAATCTATTTATTTCCTACTGCAGAGTCGTATGACCAATGACAAATCTGGTACATACGTGTTCTTATTACGTATATTCGTCAACAGCGTTTTTTTTTTCTTTTTTTTTGTAATATTACAATGTTACTTTGTCGCGTTGAGTATTTTCACAGGATACGCAAAGCGCTTCATAGGCTGAAGAGATTGAAAGCGTTGCACCCAAATAGCTCCTCTGACCAAATCCGATGAAACGATTTGTCTTAGGTTTGGTGGGCTAGCATCTGAAAATTCTGAATTAAAAAGTACTATTTGTCTTAGACCCGAGAGACTCTGCTGGACTGGGCCCAAGCTTCCTAAATTTAGAACGATTTTAATCGACACTACATAACCGGGCGTAGCCAGGACTAATAGATGTTTTGATATGTTAAACAGATCGTAGTAGATAGTAGAGAATAAATGCTGCGTTCGTGTAATGGATTAGGTAACGTATGCTAACCCTATTCAAGGACAAAGGGCTTTTATTAATTTACCACGGTTGCCGTTTAAAAATATAATCTAACCTTATTAAAAGACGACGCTGAAGTCTATCGCTGTGCATAGAATGGCGCTGTACTTTTCTCAACTTCATTCAACCCGATTTCCGCCTTCTTATATGTTAATCGTGTACAGGTAAGTGTGCGCAGTGACAACTGTGCACACTTACCTGTACATGATTTAATTTAAAGCCACCCTTATCGTCATTGTCGTCGACAATATCCTCAATATATGCTGTACAACATCGTAGCATCGAGATAATAAGCTGTTGTACGTAACTTTCCGTTCTGCTTCTGTGCGAGCTACTTAGGCTAACGTCATTTAACTGCCCCTGACTAACTGCTAACCTTTTCAGGTCCATTCCAACAAGTCTCCTCTAGAACGGCGCCGTCTTTTCCGTCTAGTCTCGGTCGATTCCACCGAGTCTAGACGACCGGGTCGAGCGATCTGCTTCAAATTGGCGTGCGTGTCCCTGGTAGATTTCTATTCGTCTTTCCTCATTTTGCTCTATGGCCATGGTCCCGCTCGACTGGGTCATAATACGCGTAGAACATGGAGTGATTGCGTTAATGCGGGTGAGTCGGATGACCAAATGTGTCAGAAAATTTTCTTCTATTACAACTGGGCACGATGGTATCAACGCAGACCAGAATTGACTTCCCGTTTTGACCTAGCCAACGGCCACAATATCAGAGACGGTAAACGCTGCGAAACACTGTTAGTTAGAGATAGGGACAGAACGAAGTTTTAACAAGATACTAACCTGCCAACTCGGGTATTGAGGCTAAGCAGCGCCGTGATCGTGAGAGTAGTCATCGCTGACTTGAGCTGTCATTTAGCGAATAGGGGCGGCAGTACAACAACCGCACATCGTTCCTCTTCTTCCTTCTCTTCGACTTCGGCCTTCCTTCGGCTAGTAATTGTGGCAATCGTACTTGTAGCAGCAGTAGTAGTAGTAGTAGTAGTAGTAGAAAATCACAGCGAGGCCGCGGCTCAGGCTGTCGATCTCTCGGAGTTCGACTCCGTGGTCGGCCATCAAGCATCTTCGTTTTACTTGCTAGATAGACCTCCTACACTTCGGCTGTTAGCCGCCACGATTCAGGTGCTTCACTCGTTATGCGTAATGACGATGATAATAGTGCATGCTACGTACGTATGGACGACAGATTGAGCTGCAGCGACAGCGGTAACATTTGGTAGTATCATCGACTATTATATTGGTCAATGACGCGCTGAAATCCACTAGCGCCGCTGTCACCGCTATTTAAAAAGCACATTATCGAAATAATGGTCATGGAATATTTATCAACTCAGATTCAATACGACAGTGAATGTGCAGGCAAGGACAGTCCGAGATGAGAGGAGGCGTCGGCTCAAAGAAAAAGTAGGATCATGATCGGAATATTCACTAGTCCCGTTTAAGTACGGCCTGTACAGTCTTATGACTGCGGCGGCCAACGTGCGTGCACCACTGCTGCAGAAAGGAGGTTGGGCAGACGGGTAGATATCGTGGATAGTCTGTAAGGAGGGATCTAATTGTGGCGCTATCGGCTCCGATGACATTCGTCAGAGAAAAGTCAGACCGAGCGAAAGGGACAGAGGAGTTCGACTAATGATGACCCTCAGAGCTCATAGTGAAATCGACTGTGGTCCAACCACTCTTACTGCAGTTGTTAACGAAAAATGTTGAAGTAGGACAAATTATGTGGTAGAAGTTCAGCGTAGTTCTTTTTCTACCCGCTATGAATACTGAATCGATGTTTATTACTATAAAAATAAAGCATACGAATGATTTTAGCTTAAAGATATCATGGAATATTTATTAACTATACAAAAGCTACTAAGGACACGTAACATTTTTCGAGAATGACCTTAAACACAGTTGAGATGATGGTGTAATAATCAATATTTATTCCCTAGCCTATGTTCTTGGGGTATGCCCAATACGATGGATATATTCAGGACACAGATGCTTGAATATTTTGGTTGGCAATTTTGTTTTTTCAACATAACAGAGGGCCACTTGGTCAAACGACGTGCGGGCCATCTCAGTCCGAAATGGTTACTGTTGCCTAGCGTTATAACGGTCGCGTTTACGTTCCTTCTCGTTTTGCCAGTGGGAAGAACTCTCGACTTTGTTCGCTGCTGCACCGTCACCCTTCTGCTCTTGTAATTCGTAGCTAGAGGTATCAACGTTGATCCGCTCTGGAGGATTTGCTTTATTTCTGGATTGACCATATTCTTCAGCACTAAACAATTCCTTTCCTTCTTTCTTCCATTTTTCAAATACCACATGGAGTCCGGCTACATGAGCATTGAGTAAGCAGCTGTCGGTATCCGGATAGCCTTCCAAAAAGGAACACTAGGCAACGATTATATGCAGCTTAGTTGAATGACTTTCTTTGCTAAGGGACTATAATACTTCTTCGCATCGCGTTATCGCGGGGTCATTCGAACCCGCAGTATGACGTAAACGGCTTAAACTTACTACTGCCATCACCATCATAGCGACTGAGCGCAAGACTCACTCAATATAGTTTGTTTCACAAGTTTTGCGACACAGGTACCCTAAATATAGCTGTTTATTTGAGAGGATCCTTCAATCTACCGCCTCTGTCGTTCGTCTCGCCTTCCTTTGTCGCTTAAGCTCGACAAATATTGTTGCTTAAAACTTTTTTTTGTAATATGTATGCGTGTAAGCGACGTATCCACGTATCACGTACGTGTGAGACGTTCAATATGTTCACTTGAGGATCTGATTAATATGTATTAGATTTTTAGGCTATTTAATTGAGAATTGCTAGCGATAACGCTTTCGGTAGCACTTTTTTTCTCACTCTTTTCAAATCTATTTACTCTGTAAGTGATTGCTACATCTCCCGCGTCAAGTCCATTGGAATTCTCTAACAAATTCCACCAGTCACTGCAGTGTGATATATATATATGTGCCACTATAGGCCACTACTAACATATTAGCTTACGGTTAGCCAAATTGTTATTAACTGCGGAGCCGACTAAAATTAGGCAGCTATAGCTGCGGGTGAGTATGGGGCTCGCTCGGTGGCTGGGACAGGACTTATGCTCGATGGGGGCCACGGAAACGATAGTCAAGAGGCTAAGTTAGCTTTCGCCCCATCGAATTGTGTTAGCCAAGTGCACACTATTCCTAAAACTTCGAGAACGAATTCTGGTCTGCTAGGCCTAGCAAGTTTGGCGGGGCCTAGAGGATTCGAGAGTCGAAATAACTACACTGCTTCCCCTGTTAGTCCATCTGGAAAAAGAAGAAAAATAATGCCAACTTTTCTATGTTTCTGTCAGACAAACCATTCGGGTTTTAACGGGACGGTAGCACCTTAGATGTTTCAAATTGATTACTCGTTAATGCTAGAATGTTTAAAAAGTCGCTGATCGATCATAGCGAGGCATGACTTTTTTTATCTCAAGTCAGTAACCGACTAAAATCACACATTTTTCCTTAATCTCTCTCTCTCTCTCTCTCTCTCTCTATATATATATATATATATATATAGACATGCACACAACGCAATAAGAGCTACATATAACCCTTTAGTTACATAGCGTTCCTTTTAAAATTAGCCAATATATGATACACGCGTGCGTCAACGAATCGTGCTTTAAGCAGATCCAAGCGCATTCTATGAAAAATAGTAATAATAAAATGCGCTTTGCGCGACTGAACTTCTAAGAGCACCCCCCAACAATTACGCATTTATTACAGAAGTTAAAACGTTTTTACTAAAACGAGCTAAAATACAGGCTGAGGAAAAGCAGTTGGACGATAAAACTATCGCCGGACTTGTCTAAGTATTCTGTTATCTTTTGCTTCTTGAAAATTGCCCTGTACGCGGTCGATATTATCTACGTGGAATTAAAACTGCTAATTATTATTATGGAAATCTCAGTGATAACTTAAAGGCCAGATCTGCAGGAGAAACAGCTTCTTTGTGGGTGTTCGGCGTTAGTGTGTGTATGGATGGCATCGGTAAAAAAAGCTTCAATTTTTAGGGCTACTAAGCCTAGGAGAAGCGGACACAAACCGGTAGTACAACTCTTAATGTAACGTTTAATGAAAAAGACTTTGCAAATTTGAAGGACCATGCACTCATAATTAGATATTAATTCGTGCTAAGTTTCACTTTCTCGCGGTTTTTGGTGTCGGACTATTGTATGGCTAGGAGCGTGTGGCATACGTACGGTGTTCTTACGTCCGTAGGGGCTAGCGGCCCGCTTTTTTCTTCACATAAATCAGGATGAGGTGAGCAAATATGAAAGGGGCCAGATGGCACCCAGCACACGCAGCCACTGCGCCATCCTCAGCGACGGTGTCTGCGGCGACGATTGCGGCCGAAAAGAGAACTACGAAGAAGTAGAAAAGGAGAAGGAAGCGGCAATGTTTGACAGACGAAATTAAAAAGCTAGTAAGTTAGATCTTAATATTATAAAGTAGTTGAACAATGGACGAGCAGCTTCATCTACTACCTATTAATAAAATCTGCATAATTCTTCCACATAATGCTTGACTCTGCTGCTATTGTATCTCATCATCGCTGTTAGGAAGCGGGAGCGCTGTCACAGTAATTGCCGAGTTGTCGATACGTTTCATGTTTATATTTCTGGTTCGTTTAATTAAAATAAAAATCTAGTCAAAGACGGAAACAAATTGCTAGGACATAGGTACTCTCTCTCAGAAAAGAGCTTGAAGGGAGATGGCTTTTAGCATAAAGAAGACTAAAGCATAACAAAGTTTAAGGCAGAGGATGAACGGGCACGATAGGTAAACGCAAACGAAGGCTGGACGTTGTTGTCTATAACGATGAAATTCAATTATTATTTTTGATCGGTCTCTGTTCACGGGACGGAGATTGCAATACCATTTACAGATTGCCCCGTTACGGGACCACTGTTTGTTGTTACATTTACGCGCCTACTGCATTGTGCACGTGAACGCGTACGCAAGTATGAGATGCGCAGTAAAGTATTCCTGGGTGTCCTTAGTTCCTATGGTTTGATGATATAAGTTTAGTTAATTGAATCATGAGGTAAGTGCGGTTGGCACTAGCTTCAACTGACAAGCATGGCAGAAAATGGCTAAAAGTGTGACTCTTTGAAAGCGAAGCAATGGCGTTGCAGCGAATTTATAATAATCTACGTATATTAGAAGTCAAGCACAGTTCCCTTGAAATAGTCAGTTGTTTAGTCGATATCTATGGGGGCCTCGTGGCTGGTGCGTTCGCTCTATAATAACTTCGCAACGAGTAGCTCTATTGTGCAGGTAATAAAACTGAATGAGTACTAGTCTTGTTAGCGTAGCTTTGTGCAAAGTGTACGTTTGTCATCGTCTGAGGAACTGCACTTAACGTACAATATTTTATAAATATTCTTTTTTTTTTTGTTTACGAGTATCCATGCGGGTCTGTGACATCTGAAGGGCTAACTGAGTAAATGGATCCTTCTGTTCCACCGATCCGTTTTTTCGGCACGTTCGTCATGATACACTTGACACTCCCAGTATATCTGCCAGAAACAATACGGCAACCTGTATTTCACTTCTAGCCCGCCTACACGCTTAGCCTGATGTCACGTTCTTACCAAAGGGCCTTTTTTCAAGTCGACTATTCTGTTGATATTTTAGAGCATATATCCAGGTATAAGAGTAGTAGCAAGGATCCCGCTATTGGCGAAAATAAAAGCTGTGTTATTAGCTCATGACAGGTAGCGGACACCGAAGGGCGTTGCATTTACATCTGAGCTAGTTAAAAGCACTGGCTATCACGTGTGGACGTGCTTGTCACTCGCAGATAATAGCATGTTTGGCTTTCTGTCCAATTAACTTCTGATGCGCTCTTTTCAAACGACCTCAGAAGCACGGATTCGACAAAGAAAACCGTGGGGCTGGGGGTCCGGCAAGGAGTAGAGGGAAATTGTACAATTTTACCTCAATCGGTGCATAATAGCGTTGAAAAGATTTTGTTCTCCAACAATTGATTAACATTGCCCAAAAGTATGAAAACATAAATCAACTTTGGGCGTGGCTCTCGATTATAATGGCCGGTGAACGAATCGCGCTTCCTGCAGGCCGCAGGTTGACGAAGGGTCCTCATTCTATTCACGCAGCCTGTCATCGGTTGTCGCCATAATCTTCTACAAGCCAATGCATAAGTGGACTCATTGTTGAGAAGAGACTTGTTTAGCTAAACACGTTTAGATCATAGAATTGTCGAATCTGATCTTGGGGCAAATTGTCTTTTGGCCAGATCATTTGTGCGGCAGACAAGCACCGGGGGCTGTTTTGTAACTGTTCTAGTTGGAAGAAAAGCACTCTACGTGTTGTAATTCAATTTCTATGATTTCTTAAGTAATTCTTGTTTACAATTGATCACCTTCCTATTCGTCTAGATAGTAATGCAATCGGCTGACTATCAATAGGGAATCGCCTAAATGTGACCTTGATTCATATAAACAGAAACAAACACTTCAGCTTGTCGCAAAAATTAGATGACATTGGTGACCAACCGCATCGGAACGAACGGTTTATTTGTTAATATCAAAATAATGTTTTACTATCTGTTACACGCAGATCGAGGAGCCAAGTCTGCTAGTGATATAATCTCCCTTTCGACTCAGAGGCTATAAATGGAATGTTTTATTTATTTTTTGCATAATTTAACTCGCTTTTTCATACCCCGTTTAAAAAAAGTCCATTCCGGATCTTGCATACCGATAGAAACGACGCTGAAAATTTGGATCACAAAAAACTGCGGAATCATTTAATAGAACTTCAGACGGCCTTGTTTATTTATTGTAGCTAACCGTTACTGGCTGGTTTAGCTAGAAATTAGTATTAGGGATCGGTAGCGATACTGATTAGAAGACTGGCTATATTTATTGAGACGGTTAGGAAAATAGAAAATAAATAGCTACTGGTGTAAGCGTGATTAGGATGTATAAGCTCTAACCGTTAGCTGGCGTGTTAGACGAATAATCTCGTCCTTTATTTTTTTCGACTACAATCAATACAACGAGTAGATGGCAAGTTTCCAATGTAGTTCAATAGATGAATTAACATCTATCGCAAATCTATGTGGAATATACATTGAACTAACTGGAAGTTCAACCATTTTGCCTTTAAAATTAGGTATATTACCTTTCGCAGCCCAAAAACGTTCGAAGAATATATTAGGATAGGTCTACCTATAGAAAAAAATTTCAGGAACAACATTCAGCCATCTACCTACCTACCAGCCCATGGCAACAGTCACTGCTGTATGTAGACGCCTGGAGTCTAACTAGCGGCCATTGGCAGCAATAGCTCAGAACATGTATTCCTATGTTTAATCTCGCAGCACGATCAGTATTTAATCGTTCCTAGTCTGCGTCTGTAGATCAAGCAGTAAAGCTTGATCTACAGACGCAGACTTAACCACTAATCACTCTCTTATGGATAAGTTCAACATGTAGTGATCGTAAAAGTGGCCTTTTACTTTTCGTTTTTTTACCCTGTACCCTAATCGTGTACCGTGCCAGCCCTTCATTGTTTTGTCAGTAGCAGGCTTTGCCAATTTGACAAGACCCAGAGATGAGCTAAACCACCTTACGGTAGGGCTACAAATTTGTAGGTCAATCGTGTTATTACAATTCCACCTTATGCATGTTGACTACCACTGTTGCGGCTCACAGTAGCCTATGCCCATTTCAAACCTCTGTGCCAGATTTCTCTCGATCAGTTCAGACCATGTAAGGTTTCGATGCTGGCCCCCTGTTCGGCAAAGGCGTGTCTAGGAGACACTAGGCGCAGTCAAGCGATATGGTCTGTCCGAATTTAGCTCTGCATGCGTAGTAGAAATGGCGCAAAACGCGACGGAACGCGAAAGGCGTTCTAGCCTTAGCTGTCGGCATTGTCGCTTTCGTACGATTTTGCATCTAATGGCCGCCAAGATCGTTGTATTCATTAAGCTCTCGAAAAAGGTTTATTTTTTTCGCATCGATCCTCAGCCCTATCCAACAGACGTAACCTATATCGTGTGGCCAACGTTATGTCAGTTTTGCTATCGAAGCAAGTGGTGCAAGAGCGCAAACGAGCGTCCTATTCAAGTTTGCAGTCCTTGCCTAATATTTTCTAGGGTAAAACGAAACGTGAAGTTGGCCTGCGTTGATACGATTAACGATATACGCGAGGGGTGGATGCAAGAACCATCACTGAGTGAAAAAAATCCTATAAGCAAACATCACAATTACCGGCTATTAAGCCTGTTGGGACGTCTGATAAACGGTAGTTGCGCAGAGCTGCTGCTGCTGCTGCTGCTGCTGCTGTAGCCAAGAATAACTTACGTTGTGCTTCTATGTTTTCGGCTACGTTCCTTAGCTGGATTCGTTAAGCTCCATACAGTTGCTGCTACAGCTGCCGACATTAGGTCCTATTGATTTCTATTAAAATCTATATTGTAGATACAGATATGATGTGTCGTTGTTGTTGTTTAACTGTCAAACTAAAGACTTCTGCTACTTAATGCTAAATATATATAATGTATATTTTTATCCCGATTAATGCGTTCAATTTCATCACTATTTAGAAAAGCAACAATCTTTTTTTAGCTTAACATTTTTATTATATATAGCTTATATTTGAATAGACATTGCGGGCATAATTTTCTTATAATTGCTACATCATAGCATCTTCCATACGACCTGTGACTCTTCTGAGCTGCTGACTGTATACGCTGTTAAATTTCCGCACCAAACACATATGAATGGCTATCAGACAAAGAAGATGAAAGCGCTTTTTCCCGCATGTTATGCTTTTGTCGCAATTGTTTGTGTCTGTTTCCCTTAAAAGTTCCTGACGCGACTCTGTCATTTGCCTGGTCATCAGATAGTATTACCCATTGGTAGAAGACTTAAGCAGACTTAGGCACGCCCTAGTCCGCGGTGGCAGAAGCGCATTCATGGCCACCTGCACACGACAAGCTGATTCACGTTAACCCCTAGAGCTGGTTGGGCACTTCAACACAAAAAGTTCCAATGAAGGCGATGCAGCCAAACAGAGCTCTCTTGAGGCAGCGGCGGCGGTGGCAGAGGCACGTAGAAACAAGGTTCGAGCTATGTTTCGCACTACATTTGGTTCTGTTCTGGGGCAGTGTGGTCTTGCCATCATCCTGCGCCCTTTCATCCGTTTCTTCTGCCCGCTTTGTTAACCTTCTGTGAAAACTGCTTTTCTCACAGAGCGCCATTTACATGGCTATCGTTTCAGGTGATTACATCCTTTCGTGTTATTGAGCTTTCTTCCATAATCGCGCCTTAGCCCGCATTCGCATCTAGCGCCCCGATCTGCCTTTTGCTCCCATCTCGACACGCTTCTATGTCGGGCATCGCTTTTTGCGCTTGTCCACCACCCTTTTCCCCGCGTCCTGTCCTGTTCTAAGAAAATAGCTAACACCTCGCAGTGGAATGACAGCTCAAAGAGGTCGCCAAGTCGTCAGTAGGAGCCGGCCCGCCATTGTTGCAGGTTTGTCCTGCTGTACCATGGAATGCTCCTGTTGTTGCTGCTGCCGTCGCCGCTGCTATCGTGTAATGCGTCCGTCAGGCGTCTTTGTGCAACGCTGAGCTACCCGGTCTCTGCACTGTGCGTCACTGTTTGCCCATTGTTTAAGTTGTTACTCGTTCTCGTTTGCCCTTTCGTGCGCGAGCCCCTTCTTATCTTTCTCCTACTGTTGACACCGATGGTGATGCGGCCGCTTACACTCCTCGTTGCCTGTATTTTGTCCTTCAGTCGCAGAGGTGCAGCAGAATCGCTTACGGACGAACTGCTCAAAGCCTGTTACTGCGGTAAAGCGGGGGTCGGTCCGCGAGGAGTCCGTCAGCACCGGGGACAGAAGTAGAGGAAAAGGGTGTTTTCCGGATCCCAACAAAACCGCCTAATCCGTCGCGGTGATTTGCCGTCAGTGGAGGTGATGTCACTCCTGCTGCTGACTGGGATAAGGCGAACATGGCATGGGAGAACGGCAGCCGTTCTAGTGGTAGGTGTCCGCGACGACAGACAACATCGACAAAGACAACAGGGAGCTGCTAGTCACATCCTGAACAAAAAATTAATAGTTGAAAGTAGTAGGCAGTAAAGACATCTCCGCACGGCACAGGCCCGTTGGAGCTCCACACGCAGAATTCGTACATTATATAGATACGTATAAGACGCACACGTGGAACTATTTACCCAGAAATCCAGGCGTTTGTACACGTTTGCGTAGCTGTCAATAGAGAGAACGCTTACTGAAAGTATTGCAGAAGTCTACGAGGGAAGTACAGTACGGTAGTACTTGTGTCCAGTGAAGCTACGCTATCTGTCGAAGTGCGTGGTTATACATAGAACATTTCGTTACGGGTTGTGATTCTTTGAAAATACGATATTCTCTAGTGTAATTTATAAAGCTGCTAAAAACAAGCTGCTAAGGAATGTAATGAATTATTTACTACGGCTGATTTACCCAAATCAGTGCCCAAATCTGTGTATGTCATAGAAATTTGGGTTTCGGATCTATTACAATCCTTCAAGTAACACCTAATGGTGAACCGTTTTGAATGTTTATCTCAGCGAAGTGACAATTACACATTTGATTTGTATAAATTTAAACTTGAAACATGAAATATCATGTACCAGATAAATATATACGGTATAGGATGCAGTTTGTGAGCAGAAAAGTGCCAATTTTTAGGAGGGAACAAGGTTCTCGCTTGTCTGATGAATCGATTGTCCTTGCAGTACTAATGATGATAGTATTTTAGGACTATTAATGGCTCTTCATCTGCGCATGAGTAGGAACAGCTGCGAATCATTATATTAGTACTGCAGTTCTGTAAAGGGTAATTGGGGCCAATCAAAGCAATGCAGACTCTGCACTCAATCAAGTTGTTTGGTAAGTTTAACGTATTAAGCAAAGCGAGTTTACCTAAGTAGAAGCCGCAGTCGATATTGCAGTCACTGAATTGTACACGTAAACCTGCTCTGTTCATAGGGGTCGCCTCTGTTCTCCTCAGACGTCTAGCGATTCCGTGATTGTTATAAATGTGCTAATCTGAAAATCTGAGAAGGACCAAAAAATACAGACGGATATATCACTACTAGCTTCTGAGAAAATCATCAACTTGATGCATAATAAGGCCCGGTTCCATTTCAGCTCTACTGTCGTCATGAACAATTCCAGCTGTTTCAGCCAAGACTATTATACTTGAGCACAGCGTCGCCTGGGAATTCGGGTTCTGACTAGTTATAGACAGAGAAAAAGTTCAAATCATAAAGTTTACGCGAGTGTCAACGAGCGGATCTTGGTGGTGGGGAGCGGATTGGCTGTATGGGAAATGTAAGTGATGTGACTGTAAGGAGCCAGACAATAAGGCTTCTATCGACAATAGAAATAAAAACGACAGATCGCGCCACTGCAGTATCGAACATAACGCTTTCATACCGTAAAAGGCCAAAGCGTAGTCAGTGGACCATCGATATAAGGCGTCTGTGTATTGGTTTGTTGAAAAAACACCGACCACTTTTCAGGCTAGAAAAGTTATAGAAAAAAGAAGTCACATATCCTGGGAAAGACGAGTCGCGTCGGGCGGGTGATGGTATCATTTAGAAGCTGAGATGTAGCAGTTGTAGATGTGTGATTACGAAAATTGTTATTATGTCTTCATTCATACACAAGATAGATGTCTGTGAAAAATTCATATTTTTGTTACAATAGGGGCACAGATGCTGGCCAAACCCATGAAAAAATTGGTGCTGTTTATGATTAGATGCGCTGTTGGAACAGATGGCTCAAGAATGATTCTCTCGCTTTAGTTCTAAACCTTGGTTGGTGGTGGTTGATCAGTTACGAAAAAAACTGATGAACTTTTCCCAGAAGGTAAGCAAGCTTCACAGCTAGGCACCCATGTTACCGTCAAGGAACCTAACATACCCAGCCAAGGCCTTTAAATAATTTAAAGGCTGGCTACATATAGAAAAAGTTCACTGTTTGGATGCCGCAAGAGTTGAGGCAAAAAAATTTACTCGATCGTTTCTACGAAAAACACAACGAAGTCTGACTAACTAACTAATGAAGGCTAACGAAAAATGCACTATATACGACAATAATGTACAAATAAAAAGGTGTGCTCGACAATTGGCGAATCGAGATTATGGGTTGCTACCATATGGCAAAACGATCGGGTCGGATCTGTGTCGTTTAACTAACAGTATTACAACAAGTTACTAAAAAAAGTTCATTGTAATTAATAAACAAAAAAAGCGTCGTCTTCCACCATTATAATGACACGGCCGTAGACTAAGGTAAGTAGATATCACTATGGTGTCATAGGTAAAAGTGTATTTAGTTTAGTGGTATTACCTTAAGATCTAAAAGTTTGTCTTTTTTTTTTTCTGTCTTTGAAACGGCCAATACTTTTTCGACAACGTTATGCCGTTATGATGGCAACGCAATTATAGTGATTACTACCCAGTTCGATTTATGTGCCTTGTTTCTTACTAGCTATAGTTACTACTGTGATTGAATAAATTTACAGTGACATGATGCAAAATAGGGTTCAGGTCTTCCGGGTTCCCTGCGCTTGATGGAAAGCTTTTTACACGTCAATGCTGATCCGTGAGTATCGATCTAATTTTCCAGGGCTATACACTTGGCACAACGTAAAACGTCATTTTATGTTTTGCTCCATTAGCTAATGACTCACCTATTGGGTCACATTATACAGATCCCAGAGAAGTCAATTTGGATGTTTGTGTATGAATTGAATATGAAAACTTGAATTTTTGATAACATCATAGTATATTCTATAAGATAGCTTTGAATAGCGCGTACTTTTTTTGTCAGATTAGCATGAGGGGTCTCTCTTTCTCTTATGTGCCACTAAAACAGCCTTGCTTGTCAGTTAACCTGTATTACAGACCTAATTCTCCAATAAAATATTCCTCTATTCGTAATGGCCAATCTCATCTTATTATAATCATTATAATTATTAGCCGGTAGTCCTCATACCTCTTTCCTTCTCTTTTGATTACGTTCGTCTCATTTTACTTCTACAAACGGGTGCTAGCTAATCAACTATTGGAGGCCTTTCACGTGGCTGAGTCCACTACGAGATAGTTAAATGATGCTTGGTCCTGGCCAGATTTATCGGCCGTTTCCATCACTGCCACCCTTTAGTCTTGACCTTACGACAGCCAGCCAGAGGAGATACAACGGAACGGTTCTAGGTAAGTGGATAGGCAGACAAGTAGGTATGGCTCTAGGATATACCTGTATGAGAAGAAGCCTAAAGAAAGATGTGGTTCAGCTGTTGGGCTCTGGCAAAAACTGCTCTATCTGTTCTGCGTTCGTAGCCAGTTTGTGGAAATGTGGTGTCGATTGCCTGCGGCAACAGGAGTACGCTTAAGCGGAATCCGTGTTTAGAGAAAGTTTCTTTTTTTTTAGCTTTTTACGGCCATAGATTTTTTTCATACTATGGGGAATCATAGTCGCGCTCCCCGTCGCAGGGGCGGATCAAGCAGGTATCGATGTTCAGAAGAGAAAGAACGACTAGGACCCCACAAGCGAGTACGCGTCGGAGACAAGAAAACGAAGCCAGGAAGCGTCGGTCATCGTGATGCGCCCTCTTTAGGGAAAGATGGAGACTGTTTTCGTCTTTTTTTTTTCGGTACTAATTCGGTCCCCTTCCTATTTGTGCTCGGTAATGTTTCCCTTTTCCTTAATGTTACTGGTGCTTTGGGCGCTGCCTTCACATTCCTACGTATATACGGTTTCTCTGAATCTTATCTTTTTAGCTACATCAAGTATGTTGTCATTGTAGCCGTATTTTCGTTGCCGATGTGACTGGCTCGAGCATAACAGCAACAGCGACTGCAGGAAGCTACAGCAGAATGGGACGAATTGCGGAAAGAAGGCTGTTTCTATATCGCCAGTGTTTTTTTCATATATTTCTCTGTCTGTTCGCCCGTCCGGCTGATTCTATCGCTTCCACCCAGACATCTTCCAGCCGCTGGAGGAAGGGGAGTAAGAAGCGTCCACTGTACAGCCCTTTGTTGGGACGTATTTCGCAACGGCAACACGACAGCAGCAACGCAGGGGAGGAAAAGGGCCATAAACAAGACAAATTGTGACGTTTGCAGGCGGTTTAACAAAGCTGAGTCGTGATTGTACCGGGCGAGGCACTCAAATTCGGACAAACTTTAGTATGCTGCCGGCCGTAGTGGGCATACCTATTCTTGGCGTCAATAAAACTAACAACTTTCTATTATCAACGGTTGCGCTATCGTCATTTTCCATGTAGCTTTTGTAAAGTCTAGGAAAAAAAATCCTCGGTAGAGTTACGGTTTGAAGGGCTCAAAAGTTCATCAAAATGGCTCAGAGTAGCTATATTTGATATTTTATAATATCAATATTTGATAAATAAATATTTTGGTTTTGGTCCAATCGGATGGTCCATATTTGCTTCAGCGGTTAGTTCTTTTAGGCTTTTTAATAGCTTTTAGGCTTTAACTTGCAATCCGTCGGAATTTTCTGTCCAAGGCGTATTTAAGTGACACTTTAAGTTTTCGAGTTTACGCCTATCGATGTTCCTTGCCATACGGTTACTGCTAAAAGTAATTTGTAGAATTATATCAAAGATACTTTGATGCAATCTTAGAGAGTGCTCATAAGGAAATTCGCCGTAGTTGTCACCATGGCTACTCTAACTAACGTTTACCGATCGGTCATTGACACAGGACAGACCCATACACAGGGAAACATCGCCCACCTATTGTACGAGGACCATACAGTCGGTCATGAGATGTACACCCTGTCGTCCTTGTATATGGTGGCAACAAATTTGATCGGTCGCGGGGAAGCAATGAAGACGGCACTGAAGGCGGGTAAAAGAGAGTGTGGGTCGTGAAACGACACCCGCTGGAGTCATTTAGCCGGGCGAAGTGGAGACAGCGTTGGACAATAGTGAAAGGGTGGACGGAGTTGTAGGGATAAAACGAGGGTCAAGCGATCTGACAAAACAGGAGGGGAGATTACTCCCTATAGCAGATAGGACTACAAGGCAGATTATGCTCAACTGAGAAGCTTTGTATGTGCGTAACTGGCTTACGCTAAAATAGCTAGAGATATTGAACAAGGGCCAGGTGTAAAGCGCTGGTTTGTCTAACCTGCCTGTGTTGTTTGTTATATATACATATTTTTTAGATGCAGAACGTGCGTGCGCAGACGACTAGGCTGAACAATGAAAGAATGATTTTACGCAAGGGCGCGTTATCGCTCATCATAGTTTTGCATATGGCCACCGTTTAACATGAAAATCATTGAACGTTTTTTTGGCGCTTAGTGACATTTCGTATTTTCTATAATTGTGATTGCTGTATAAAGTTCGGCTTTCTGCTTGCTCAGAGAAGTGTAGTATAATCGTATGGTAGCATTGGACCAACATGTCTATGTCTATTTTGAATACGTCCTCTGACTTTTCGTAAGTTAGGTAACAAAAAGATTACTGGTGACTATATTTTCTAGTTGTCCAACGTTATTATGATTTTGATTGTTGGTCAATGGTTCGAATACATGCATGCATACGTTGAATCATCTACTCTCTGTTAGATAAAGTAATAATACTTAACTGTCAGGCGTCGTACGATCAGAAGGTAACCCATAGTCGTCTATTCGAACTAAATTAGCTTTGGTTACTTGGTGATCAGAATAGCATTACTTGTACTCGTTGTGCTATGTTGCCTTTTGGGACCTGCACAGATAATATGCCTGAAATAGGCCAAGCTACTCTACCTTATCCAGATTGGCGCGTCTCAATTTGACTTCTCGCTTTACGTAAATGTCATTTCTCATGTATAGGTTTTCGCCATTCGATTTGTTGTCGTTGCATAACTGACGCACGTATCGAGGGCGCGTATGGAGCGCGCGTCACCGTACACTGAGGATTTGAACACAGTGAAACCGATAAAATAGTTGACAAACAAAATGGCAAAGCAGATTTTTCATTTGTTATGATGGCTCGATCATTAGGCAGGATTTATGCGCTGGTTTCTTTTACCGTGCATGTGAGATTGCGGAATTAGGCAAGGGTTATCAATGCAAACGAAAGTATCTTCTTTATTAAATATCTATAGCGACAAATCAAAAGCAAGTAGAAAAGCTGCCTCGATTGGCCATGCGAGAATAGCCATTAGATCGGCTTCTGTTCGTGACTTTGCCACCTGACAAAGCATTAGCGTCGTGCGCTACTGGCCTTACCCTCCTTACTGGCCTGCAACTAGCACCAACAGAATAGTTGCAGGGGGCTGCGCGTTTCCTCTTGCCCCACTTTGTCCAGACAATAAAGAGGGGATCGAGCGAATGGAGAATGTATGTCGCGAACGAAGTACTATTCCCGGATGCGGCCGCCACCCCGTTTATGCGACTTCTTTGAAATGAGTTCTTTCTTCTTTCGTAACGTGCGCCTCCTAGCGAGCAAGTCCCTGAGCCATGCACAAAACATCAGCATTGGGACTAGCACAAACGCCTTGTCTGGGAAGCCGATCTTCGTCGCATACCACCTTCGCACCCGTAATTCAGCCATATGCGGTAAGTACGTTTCCTCGTTTCGCGTTCAGTTGTTCGGCTCGTATAGCTTGAGCCCGCTAGCGTTACTCGCACTGTACTACACGGTGCACGTCGACAAAAGCTGTACACGCCTCTTGACTTGTATACGTCTGCGGTATCAGGATGGCGATGGGGGGGCGGCGGTGGCGGTGCCGAGACCACTGCTGCTATAGAGAGGAACTATAACTACTATATAAATGAGATCGTGGGTGGGTGTTCACACAATTCGTGGGGGAAGCGGGACAGAAAAAAGCGATGCCTGACAGGCCATAGCTAACATTCACAAGGAGGCTATACAGCTTAGAGCATCGGCCTTTCTAACGTTTCTCCTAACAACTCAGAGGGAAAAAGAGCTTTAAGGAAAATTCCACAAATTCTTCGGTCGCACGAGACGACTGCACAATTCCTCACTCATTATAATTCGAGTTGAATGCTGTTAAAATAGCGGACGGCGGGAGGCAATGCCGTGCAAACTCAACACGTTATCCGGCCGAGACGTGAAGCTGATAACAGTTTAAATAAATGTCATCGCTAATCCCTGTAAATAAACCTTGGCAAACTGAAAGCATCGTGAACCCTAGTACAAGCCTGTAGAAGAGTATTTCTGTCAAATTCGTGTCGTATACATATAGCTATAGGAGAAAACACAAGCGTTACCTTATCATTTGATATATGTTTTAGCCACTAATCAGTTATCGAAAAAAAAAAAAAAAAAAAAGGTGACTCCACCAGGAGTATTATTTGAACTAAATTTGTTTAATCTTACTTATATCAATTCAAACCCACTTTATACCAGTAAGAAATCATCCAAAGATAACTAAAGTATATTTTCATTTTCTAAAGAAAAGTGTCTGAATACGTCAGCTGAGAACCCTGCCTTGAAAAATATCGCGGACATATAGGAACAGAAGAATGAAACGTGTGGAGTTACAGTTTATAAAGCTCAATCTAGAAGAGTTTTTAAACAGACCTAATTACATAGGTACTCAGCTTTGTGAGTAGCCAATAGACATAACATCTGTGTTTTGTTCGAATTCTATCGGAAAGGGATTATACGGGAGTGGTTTGGGATGGAGATCGTTAATATGTTGCAATTTATGGACCATTATAGGTTAGCATACCCTAACCTAACCGTACCACTATTGTGCTCGAGCAAAAAGAAAAATCACAAAAATAATTCTCTTCATTAAGTTGGGCTTCTATTACTTAAGGACCTAGTGATTTCATCCACTAATTAGCCTGTTTTGAGAATTCAATTATATATGCATATATAAAGTAACGCGTATCTGCCTGCCACGACAGCACACAATGCCGCAAAGCTTACGACACTCAAAGGCATAAATTTGGATCGTTAGTTTCAGTTATTCGAATGAACCACCAGCGAGATGGCGGCACGTACGTCCCACAATCGGCGTTACCTAATTGGACTCGAAGAATTAACTGGGTTCCGAGGCTCTCCTCACCGATGTATCATACATAGCAGAGGCCTTGCTCGGTTTTCGAAAGCTGCATCGAACGACCTTGTTACATCAACCCTAACACAAGGCCGCCACCGGAACCGTTCGATGATGACTCTAAGCGTTCCTTGTTGAACAGGACAAATCCTGTGCACAATTTCCATTTGCTCTTAGCACATATTGAGAACTTGGCGATGTTCGTATTATTCCTTCACGAAGACGTGTCATGACATTTCGTAGCGTTGGCCTTTGACTACAGGATTCCATTGTTCGTTGTTAGATGCAACAAAAGCTATCGTCCCGGCAGCGAATTCCGAGCGGACCAAAAATTTCCAGGACCTGCAAGAAACAATTTCATGTCCGCGCATAGGTAACAGCAGCAATAACAATAACATAGACGGTTACGATGTAAGGCGGCCGTTCCTGTACAAAAACATCTGAATAAGGAAGGTTGTGGTAATTGCAGCAACAGCGGTTCTCAGTTTTTTAACGTTGTGAGTATTTCGCTCTGATGCGCCCTTTAGGTACGCTACAAATAAGCGACCTCTGCATAGCCGGTGAATAAGCGTAATGCCTTATAGCGTGTTGCATGAAAGAACAACGCCTGGCAGGACATGCGACATTTTGCTCATAAATTTAGAAGATTGTCCAACCTCGGTATGACGAAGCTGAGCTGGGCCTGCGTGTTTACGGCAAATCACCAAGTCGGATAAACACCTACCAGGCCGAGAAACCGTATTATTTTTTCGAAATGGGACGCCCTTCGCGGACGCCCAGCAAGATCCCGCTCACGGATTTTTTCCTGGACATGCTTAAAAAGCGCTCGACTTGTCTACAGCGGACTTTACGATACATCACATACCATCCCGAGAGGAGACCATTCTTCACTTCGTTTTGGTGTAAAAAGGAGCGTCTCATACTCAATGGAAAGAGATCATCGACGAGGAGGCTAGCACAATACCGACTAATTGTATTATCAAAGCATTACTGAGATAGATGATGCTCTTTCCGGAGCCCGTTTATTTACCTCACTCGATCTTCTAAGTTTTTACCGGAAAACTAATAAACCTATTGACAAGGACGAACTTCCTCTTTGCGACTCCCGTGAAGATAGTGCCAGTTTACTTTTCACGCCGCTCGTCCTTGTGGATTCTCTGTCAACATCCCAATGGTTGGTAAATAGCTTGCTGGGTACCATGCACTGTAGAATGCGCCTGGTGTATGTTCACGACGTCCGGATGTTGCAGCGTGATTCCAACAGCCGCTTGGACCTTCTTGGCACAAGGCTAGAAATTATCAATAGAGCCGGCTTGAGCTTAAGGACTAGGGCTCGTTTGCGCACAGAAGATCAGATAAAGTGCAAGCAGATAGAAATATCCCCCTTCCCGTCACAGCAAGACATTTTAAGGAACGTCCTTAGCTTGGCGTCATCATACATGGATTTGCTAAGAATCACGCGAAAATTGTATATCCTTCGTATACTGTACCAATTCAGAGGGCTTCAGCCGTACGTCCATGTATTGGCGGATTTTTCAGAAGCTTAACTGTGGCGGATTATCGTTGCTATTTTGGGGAAGGTCATCAGATAACGCCGTGAACTGATTCCAACGGCACCGGATTAAGGGCGAGCCTAGTTCAAATTAAAGATGCACGATATAGAAAAATTGCCTATGTCAGTCGACGGTTAAGCAACCGTCAAATATATAAACTGTCGTTTTTTGAGAACAGAATGTTTGGCCGCAGTGCGAACCATCTGAGAACTCCATGCGTATCTCTATGGCCGATAGTCCAAGGTATCACGAGTGATGTACACTAAGGTATTTGAGTAGAAAACAAAGCTTCTATTCGCAGTGAACTCGTGGGGCAACGCAAGGTTACGACTTCGAGCTTGTTCATGGAACTGAGATGCCCAAACGCGACCTCGACGAGCTATCTGTCAGACAGATTACCGCTACTAGAGTGAGTAGGGTATCATTGGGAATAGAAATACGGCAAACTAAAACGAACAGAGCCATTTGGGTATCTCGTTTGCTACATTTTAACACGAAATCATTGAGTTGTGCCAACACGGCAGAATACCTTGATTGGGAACCTGAAGACGCATCGGTTAGCAGCCAGGATGTTTTATGTCGCGCTATTTACGTCTTAAAAGGGTGGGGAACTTTGGACGTGGTTAGTATGTGTACCAATGGTTGATGCAGAGCAAGGAGAAAGATCCAGCACTTATTTGTGTTCAACAACTTATGAAACGGCCTTTTGAGAAAGTCCATACGGCTGTTATGTATTCATTGTATGTATTAGAATTCGTGGCCTCGTACGACACCATGCTCGTCGATTACCGGATCTGCTTTGTATAGACGGCCCTGATCCAAACTTCTTCAAATATAGCAGTCAGGTGCCGACCTGTCCAGGATACTTATAGGCAGATCGGCTCTCTAATGACCAACAACGTAATGTGTTTTACAGCGACTTCGGTGTGTCATTATGGAATAAATCAACACCGCCATTATCAATACGATATGGTGTGTTAGTCTCGTGTACGGTCCGTGCATTGAATAATCGTCTGGTATCGCTATATAAAAGTAGATATTAGTTAATTTTTTTCAAGTCGCAAAGGAAAATCTACCAGGTAGATAGATACGACAAACAAAATAGCATATATATTTCACTGATATAAACATTCCACAAATGTATGTACTTTCATTATTTAAAGATCATTTGAAGTGTTTGCATTCTATCTAGATGAAGGCAAAGAGGCCTTCCGTAAAATGAAGCACACACGAGTATCTTACAGACTTCAACTCGACAGGTGTCACCTATGTGTGCGAAAAGAAACCTAATAGTAGGAGGCTTTCCTTGTAAGGCTGTCGGCCTTTGATGTGGTCAGCTGTGTCAGGTAGAAAGCTTACAACTCAAACGTAAATCGCCGCTCCGTACGAGTCGCAGATCTGAGGCCGCTGGGGACGTGGGACGAAAGGGCTGAGAGAGAAGATGAGTAAGAAGGATAAAGTTCCTTTTCCAGGACATAGAAACAAACTGAGGTAGAAGTCTGTACTAGCAGCAGCAGAAACAAATAACTGCTTATGCACCATCATCACTAAGATGAATGCGCTTGTCCTGAATACGGTCCGTCATTTTACTGAAACGACATATGGCACACGGCATTGCAAACGTCGGGGGGCGTCCGCTAAGAGTAAACGTAAATTTCTGCAATATAACTAGACTAGGTTTAGCTGAAAGGAAAATACAATATATTGCCGTAAAGTGTTAAACCTCTTTAAATATAGAATCACCTAATCATGAGTTTAGCTTGCGTTTCCTTTAACCTACTGGCCTGTAAACCCCTTGAAAAACAAGCTATGCTTGAAATGGTTTCAGAGCTATTGTGGGGGATATAACAGTTAATGTGTCACAATGACTAGATTCGACGTGTTCAAAGTCAGTGGTTTTTGTCAAGTATCTTTATTAAGCATTGATGGGGTGACTTTACAAAGCGGTATATAGTCGAGCAGGCTGGTTGTTACCGCCTAAGAAAGCTTTAGGTGGCAACGCATCCAATTATCTATTGTTCACCATCATATAGGCTGTGGCTGTGTGATTGGTGGGCTGCATTTTGAGATACCTGGATAGTCGAAAACCGATTTGTAACGAGTCTGTTGCAAAAACATTCGTCACAAAGGTAAATCCCATCTTCCTGCAAGCTAAGATCAGATTCAGTTGAAACAAGGATGAAACAAAGCGCAACTATTATGTGCACACTAGTGGTTCTAAGTTTCTAAATTAGCCCATCGTACCTTCACGCTCATCTTGTTTACCATTACATTAATTACAAAATGCACCCTTACTACACTAGATTGAAGTAGTATAGCATAAGCATCTTACAGTATTTGTTTCTATTTCGAAAAAAAACAAGCTGAGTCCTAGCATTTTCAGGGCATAATAGCAAATCGAACATTGCTAAGTTTGTGTAGAGATGCATTTTCGTTATCACGGTATAAAGTACTGATTAGCATGGTTCACCGCGTGGTAATAAATGCCTACAATATAATTTGGTGGTTGACGCAGTCCGATCATAGCCACCTCGATTTGATCATGTTTTGGCACGCTAGGTGATGGCTATTTTAAATACAGTTTTAACCTTGCAAGAGGGATGCTGCACACCCTTCCATTACATCCTAATTCAAGTTTGCGATAACTGAATTGGCAATGAAGCTTATTCTACAACACCAAGACCCACTATACCAACATCTACCCTTCTCCCCCTGGAAACTGCTTCTATATCCTTCAGAAGACCTGAACAGGCCACGAGATAGCCACTATGCTCCTTTGAACACAAAAACGACCATTATGACGCCCGGTTACAACAATCGACGGTACGAACGGCTTTTGTGACTATGAGATAAGGCGTTTCCGAAACCTACGTTAAAATGACTGTCAGCGCATTGATTTTTCAATTCATCTTCTACAAGAAAACCGCATCATCACGGGTTATCAGGTCTACTGGTTCTTATTGTAATAATACTAGCTTTTACCAGTATATTAACATAATATGGCCCGATTGTTTTTTTTCTAGCGCTATCTGTAGGCAAGTGGTCGATGCCGGAACGCTGGTGTTCCCACGGAAAGGTCATATGTATTATACACTAGTGTGGACAAACAGCAGATGCTGCTCGCTTACGCTTTGCGGTATCTGTTAGCCTTTTGAACGTCGTTCTCCCTGTTTGAATCGGTATTATTTTACTAGGTAGGTCAAATGGTAAAGACAATTTTTATCTAATAAAAACTTATCTATTATTTAATTGCTGTCACTCTCTGCAGCCCTTGTGTAGCTCGCAATAATACCACAGGCCATTTGAAATTCTCAAATCCAAGTTATTCTTAGGATCCCGTTCATTGTAAAATAAACTGTTTTACACGCCAGTGATCGAAGTGCGTAAAGTTCAGTAAGCTCTCAAAGCCAGCAAAACACAAGAGACTATAGATGTCGACGTTCACGATTGACCTTTAGAGAAAGCACAATTAAATAGTATACAGGGATAAATAAACTATGAGCAGATCAAGACAAAGAAAAGGATGGAATTTGACCAACCCGATCGTTTATAATGTGGATCCTATTGCTTTGACGAGAAGCGCACAGAGGGGAATTTTGAAACCGACAAGAGGCTACAGACAGCCCCAGAGTCTATTGTACTGCAGATGTTTAGGAAAGCTTTCTTCAGAATAGAGGATCTCTTAGTGGAGCTAGCGCTCGTTGCATTGCCAAGTGTTTTTGACCTAAACTATCTACTGTGGCTGAAAGACGAAACATCACTTTACGCCTGTTACTATATTCGACTAATTCAATTATCTTAACTGAAACAAGCCCTTTTCCAGCGTCTCATCGTGATCATCTTAGCTCCAGCGGACACAAAATGCCGCCATTGCCAGCTTAATTTTGCGGACAATGTATGTCAAGTATCGACTGTTGCAATGATCTTCATCCTCGACAATTTCCATAGCTAGACAAATATTTTCTGCAGGTCTACGCGACTGTCTTTGAAAATCTTTGTCTCAGTAGGATGACCGAGAAGGGAAATCTGTCCGAAGTGTCTGTACGGGCCAATAGCACGTTTAGGCTTTGCACGGTTTGAGTCTATTGAATCCTGCGCACTCGTCGGTTCTTCTGTATCCTGTCATCAGGTGACAAGCTACCGTGTTGCGGTAATCACAAAAGAGCGCGTAACAATGCTGTTGTCAAAGGTGCAGCACGAAGAAGGCTAACTAACATCGGTGAGCAGTTTCGAGGGCAATCAAACACTAAGCTATACGAAAAGGAGGCCATAGTTGGCCTATGCGAATCTTGGCGAACAAGTGTAAGGACCCTCGATGCTGGTGCCGATAAGCAGATCGTGGTTTTCAAAGACAAGTAGGAAGGAGAGTTCGCGCATATTATGCGGGGAAGACGACGGAGGCATCGGGTACGAGGAGCGGACACTAACTGCCGCTGTGGCAGCGGTCGCTTTGGCTTCTGTGGTGGAAACCCTGATGGTGGAGTGGGTGCCTACTGAGTGTCGTACACGTTAAGAACCTGACTCCTCCAATCTGATTGACTGGGCCAGAGGGGTCAAATGAGGGTGCGCTTCTACGAGGTAATTACTACTGGGAACTACTAGGCTTATTGGCTGAGTCAGTGGATGTGTGGCTGCCTGGCTGTCTCGTAGCCCGAGGGTAGCTTGCACTGAATGGGTCTCAGGTTTTGCCCTCAATTAACAAACGCTGCAGACACATCCGGACACACAAGTTCTCTATCCAGCATTTGCTCTTCCAATTTGTTTTTCCCGTTAGCTCTTTGTAACTCTCCTTTGCCCTTACCGCTGCAGTACGCACAAAAGACAAAAACTATTATAGCACGATGGACTTACTGATATTGAAATGGTAGCTCTCTTTTGAGGCAGATAATAACCTTGAGCAGAGATTTCTCATCACAGGATTGGTACGGCGCTGCGACAAAAGCTTATCTGTTCTCTTCTAAGCAGAAGCCTCCAAGCGAGACAACGTGTATCGCTGTGGCTCTTATGGCGACATCGGTCAAACTTAATTGTTTGCAATTAAAATACACGTATTACACTAACAAGAACAGGTATTCCAGAAGTGATATGGTCATCATGTGAAAGCACCGAATTCTCTATCACAATATGCTATACAGTTGACAACAAGGATGATCTTTTAATGTGGACGTTTTTGAACATGCCTTTCTACCAGGGGAGATGGGGAAATTCGTCTGGGTCGTAAGCAACAAGATTTCGAAATACATCTACACAAAACACATTTAGCTTGTACGGCGGTTTAGTTTTTTTTTTTTTTATTTTTTTTTTTTTCGTACAATATTGATAATCGCTACGTACAACACCTTGTCTATGGAAGGGACCAAAAGGCTTTAACCAAAGACATGCTTCTAATCTATTTTACTGATTCCTTGACGAGCGTACTTTGAAAGTCATTCGTAAATTTGTTGAATTTCGTAATTACCAGAAACGAAGATGCGAAGACCGTACTCGAGTATTAGTGGTGGATTCTGTTCACTATAAAAGTGAGAGATTTCGAAAACGTAACTGAAGTCTAATAAATGAGTAATACATATACTGAGCGCATTCAGCTTCAGTGTATCCTTTTCAGTTCCACAATTGTTAGTAGGCCGTGACAATCTAACGTGGTCTCAAAAATCCAGCACTCGCTGACAAAGCTAACTAATTTTCGTTTGAACTGGCTGAGCTCTCGGCCATTTCATGCAGCATTTTATAGCCTGGTCCATCTGCAATGAGTTAGACATTTCTCGAGTCAATGGCGAAACCTAGCGAAATCCGTTCCCCGAGGAATTCCTGAGGTTTCCTTCCTATAATACGACAGTCGCCTGCTTTTCACACCGAGTCGACGCCGGTCATCCTAGGATGCGATTTCCCTTGTATGCCTGTAGACATATGCATCGTGTGTATCTATATGACCAAGTAAGTACAGGATCTGCTTTTGTGTACGGCTTCGCTTATTTCTATTCAAAGAAAAAAGAAGGCGAGAGTGGACATGGTCTGCTCGTTATTGCCGTAGCTCTATTTGCAATTGATTGTCACAGTTCTTCTATCGCGCCGATGCTCTTCGTTGATCTAAGCTTGCCGAGCATCGCCTGCTAACGAAATTGCTGTTTCTCGCCTGCCGAAGAAAAAAAGCACAGGAAAAATAGTAAGAGGCTGTTTAAGTGACGCGACAAAGTTCAAAGCACATGAGGGCAGAGTTGTGGGGTGGCTACGACCAAAGTGGTTGGTGATGGGCATAGAAGCTGCAAAGCCAAAAAAAGGCCACCCCCCTTAGACAGCCAACGAAGGAAACGGATAGGCTTTCCCTACGTGGAATAGGTAACAACGTCCCTTGAGAGAAACAAGATCAGACGTGGAGAAAGGAATAGGAGGGTCGATGTCGAGACACCGGAGGTTTCGACAATGGGGGGTTAAGGGGAACGAATCATTCTTTCTTTTTCTGTTGAAATACGTTTGAGTCCCCGACGGAATTAATGTGCTAGACTCGGACGGATATAAGCGTGCTTGTATGCATGCATGAATGGGGCCAAAAATTAGGCTCTTATAACGAAGAAAAAACGTGATTGCACGAGATGCATTGGATCGGGTTACTTTGTATCTCTATGTAAGTATCGTTCTTATATCTTTGTGATTTATATCGACTGCGTGACATTTAAGACAGGGAGGTAAATTGTAAGAGGGCAAGAGCAATCCGCAATTTGTCGGGCGGGGGGGGGGGGTCGTGGGGTAGCTTTACTTCGAGACACAACAGCAATAGGTTTCCAAAAGGCTAGTAGCTCTATACAAGATTAATATTGTTGAACTCCTATGGGACTGAACCTCGTAATGAAACAAAACATCTAATTTTCAATATGCATTAAAAATGTTTAATTTGTTTGTACTAGGTCCTAGTGGTGCTTATAACACTAAAAATACGTAATTTCAGTTCAGATTACACCTCTCTGTTACCTATTCCACGTAGGGAAAGCCTGTCTGCTTCCCTGGTTGCCTGTCTAATGGGTGGTCTTTTTTTGCATTTCCTTGTGAAAAGTGTGTGTCGTGATACTGCGATATCTATAGTCGATACCGTAACAATCTACGCTAGTTTGATATACATTATTTTAGAACTCGCATATGCGTGTGCATCGTGCATAGTTGTAACGCACTAATATCATGCATATACATATTACCATGCAATCTATGAAGACTATCAGCTGAATCGAGCTTCATTCAGGGGTAACAATACTAAATACTGATTACCAAGTCATGCTAATACGTATACGTTAGATAATGGCGTTAAAACGTTACTGTAGATGTGTCGCAGGAAACTATCAAACAATGATTTATCAATATTAAGTAGGACCCATACAGATCGATACGAAAATAGACTCATATATGGATATTTTAGGTAAGTGGATATAGGTAGACCTCCGATAACTAACATGGTACGTTCGACTATGTCGCGCCAAGGACGACGTTAAGACAGTAGCAATGCAAAGTACGGCAGGATTATAGTCTAATTAAATTCAAAGGAGGTGTATAAATAGACCAGCAAAGGACATTTTCTTAGTTGCTTAAAAAAAGTATCGCATGGTTTACTATTATGGATGATACTGTGTCGCCCTCTTCAGTTCCGGCCATAAACTCTATCAGTTAGCAAGTAGCTAGGGCAAGGTATCTAATATTTTGTAAATCATAATAAGTAATAATGGCGCGGGGCCAGTAAGAACGGGGGAGCAGGTCACTTAATTTAATTAACTAAAATGGGCCATTTTATCCCAACGAAACCAGAAAAATCAGGATTTACCGAACTTAACCTGAAGGTCCCCCTGGGAATACTTCAGAACTATAATATTAGCAATGACAGGTTTTTTAAGGCAACCAAGAGAAGGGCTGCGGTGAATCTTTATCTTGAATAATCTCTCATTATTAGCCTATAACGTATGACATAGTCTTTAATTTCAGCTTCTTCCTATCATCTTTTGAACCATATGTCGAGTAAATGTACAATTTTTAAGTAAGTAGACGTATGTATAATTCTTGTTGTGTCAGGTTGCATTAGCGCGTGCTAGCCAGGCGAGTGGCAGCGTTACCAAATGGTCCATGAAAGTCTGTCGGCGAAAAGTCGAGCAAAACCCATACAAATATATATAATGCCCCAGGACTCAAACATGGGACGTAAAAAAAAAAAGGAAAAAAATACTATCACTACATTTATTCCCTGTTTCTCATGACATTTATACAATTCCCAGAATTCTGTTCAGTGAGCATTGTTTTGTACGTTTGATTAAAAACCTTAAAATTAACATAGCGGTCTACGACAATTTACGGACAATGCAAAGACTTGAGAAAAATATGCGTGTTTTAAAAACGATGCCAGATTTATGTGAAACAGTAATCGAACAGTGAATGAAGTGAATCGTTGCCGTAAAAAGGTTACCTTATTTCAGTAAAGTTTTATAATAAAATAACAATTAATGTAGATATCAGCAAGTGTAAAAACAAACGCTGTAACAGAGGCAGATTAATGCAAACACATTCGATTAATTTTTGTTGGCGTTATTTTGGAATCGTTCCATTCCTAGATATATATCGGCAATTGATGCGTGCACGTGCACGAATGCACGAATAGATATAGACGAGTACGTATAGGTATGTAATGTAGACCGCTTATGCATGGTTGAATGCATCTACGGTGCACGGTTTAGCAGCGAAAGCGTAATCAAGGCCGATTCTGGACTCCGTTTTCCGCATGCGTTGTCTGTCCTTTCCGCCATCACCAGCGCTCTATAATGCTGCCCTCAAGGTCGATAAATAGTTGACGCTGGTGTGAACACGGGCCACATCAGCACATCTACAGTCATCATACCACTACATAGTAATTATTGTTATAATAAAAATAATAGTAAGTTCGGGCTGCACTGACCTTTTTGGGCAGCTTTCCTGGTTCGCAGAGAATTATAATAGAATTGCAAAACAGTGTGAGACTTTAATGAGGCCGAGCTTCTCCACCTTTCATAGCTAGCCGAAGGCCAACTAGCAAGCAGGCGGCTTCGAAGGCCACTGCGCCCTAGCAAGAGAATTGTGAGAAAAAACCCATGGTCCCTTTTTTTAGACGCGTGTCTTTCTCGTGAAACTGACTAAGAAAAGCAAACGCTTGCTTGATTTTGCCAGAATTGCACCGCCACTTACGGCTATCCCATGTACGGCTACGCTGGGACTGCTGGTGCTGACGCTGTACTAAGACTCCGATTGTACAAGAGCGGTAACGCTCATCGTTGTCTCCATCTAAGCATTAGGCAGATCCTTTTCGGTGGCGTCGGTCTTTCTCCCGTTAGTTTCTATTTTTCCGGCACCGCATCACGAATAACTAATGTCAATAGTTAGGGGTTTATTGTAGCGGTGTCAGCTGGGCTGGTTAAGTGTTAGGCCTGCTGCAATCAATATACGACCAAAACACGCTATGCACATTGCTTTTTTTGCCACTAGTTATAGTAGTGCTACAGTATATAGATGCCGTTCTATTGAATAATGAGCAGTCTTGCTCCAGCGACCATGTAGCTAAAAGAAATCTCGTTTTATATGTGGCAGACGAAGTCGAAGAAGCGTTTCTGCCAACTGGAAATAGCACAAACTAAGCGGATAGACCCTTCAAGCAACTTCGTTACGAAGTACATATACATCAAGAGACAAAAGGAGTGAAAGCGGCAGCGATCTGTCGCTAAAGCCTGCAATAACAGCGTAATCGATCGAAACGATTTCTGGGACTTAGCGTCCCTGTTATTATATTTTAATTATCTTTAGAGTTTAATAGCCTCAGTGTAGGACTAGAGACAAGAAGATACCGTTCGGCTGGTCATCAAGAACTCATTCTCAACACGACAGTGAAATTCCTGCAATAAATTGGAGATGTAGACGTTCCATAGCATTGGTTGGTAGTACAAAAACCTTCGCGACGGCCCAGTGCGTAGAACGGGTTCGCCTCTTGCACCTAATGATGGCGCGTGAAACATGGAATGGATACGTCTCCCTCGTGCCTCGAAAAAAAAGCTTAAAACATTTGTATATTTAAAATAGATTGAACACAACTCCTTTTTTTTTTAGCACGGGTTTGTGCTGGAATCAATCGCCGCTGTCCCTAATTTCAAGAATTTTTCTATTTTAATAATCATCGAATCTTTCGAAGGACCGCAATAACAACAAGTATGGTAACGACAATGGACGATCATCAGTCGCACACAGATGCAGTCTACAGGGGGTAATAAAGCTCAATTTACTTCACTCCCCAGTCTTCTCCTTTAGTTAGTTCTTTCTCTTTTAGTAGACTGCTCCATTATTAGTTGTTAGAACCGACAAGGACCGTTCAAAATGGTCATGGACGGCGGCGATAGCAGCGGCAAAGCGGTCATCTTAAAGGAAATCGAAGAAAAACTAACCTAGAGACAGAAAGCTAAAGCAAAAAAGGCCGATAAGAAAGAAGCGAAGCAAGACGCGAAAAAGGATCAGATCAGATTGAAGGGGCACGTCTCTATCCGTCTGTTTGTGTGTGAGAGTGGCATTTGTCTTGTAGTGACGCCACTCCCCTGCTTACGGGTGTGCTTGCGCTCGATGCCCCTTCCTTCCTGCTTGATTACGGACGGTTGCTTATTTGCTTCCACTGTCCCCAAGAGACCTGTCCACAGTAGCTAGCCACCCAACAGACCCCTACAGACAGCCCGTTATCCGCTAAGAGATATCCCTTCTGTTTCAATGTTATTGTGGAAGAGGAGATAAAGCAAGCAATCTGCAGCACAGACTATCAAGCTTAGAGAAACTACGCTTCGTTCGTCACTTCGTGTCACACGTAAAGCAATTGATACATATGCACGCCAATATTGCGCGTCGTAACAGCTTAATGAGCAACAACAGATGAAGGGTCGCAAAATCGTTTCCTCAAAAACAACAGAAGCACGCCATATTGTCAGCGCGGAGAGCGGGCGACGATGATGGTTTTGTTTGCTTTGACGATACTTGAAGTCGTCTGATTTCGACTTTTCCTAGAGCCTTTCTAGGCTGGCAGAGCTCGTCTACGGCTGCACATTCCTAACTGGGTGAGGTACAATCAACAAAACAGCATTCAAGTATATGCGAAAGGAAAGTAAGTGAAAGATAGTATGTAGCATAGCACGGACTCAACATGAAATCTGGCTACGAAGAGATTTTCATTGATCGTGAGCATATAAGATGACCTTCCGGCCATCGTAGCTAGCATTCTGCTTTAGAAATAGATTTTTCAGGACAAATAAACTTTTGGCTAGAAATATTTTTAGGGTCTTGTTCCTGGCAGAATCGTACACAGCTCTCGAATGTGCTACGTGAATGTATGTGTGAAAATCCCCTATGTAGACAGTATAAAATGTGGTCTGAATATATTGAATGTGACCTCATTATCAACGGCACACTACATAGTCTGCCCAGAACTATACAGCATACAGAAAAAGTAGGTAGCAGATACAGCAGACCTGTAGAAATGGCTGAAACGGTATGGAGCGGTTAGCAGAAACGATCAAAGTGTTCATCTAGAGTAGATATACCGTTCTCTTTATATGTGTAGATGTTGTGCACATAAAATTTCTGATGCATTCTTATGTTGGTGCATGCACAGGATCGGATTGCTTTCAGTAGACCCATGCGCCATCGTGAACGTAGCTACATGTCGAATAGATACAAGATATGCGACACTCAGAGAGGTAACGCACGCCTGAAGGTTTCTGTCACGCTCGTTTTGGTATACTAGCTTTTTTCTCGCATACACATTGCGATGACTTCGACTCAATATTACAGACAATAAAATCTCAACAGTTAGAGTTCAGTCGTTGGTTTGGGACGCTCTGACAATGAGTCGTAGTGGCACGGCGCTGCGTGCCGGCGGGAGTAGCTGCTGGTGCTACTATTATTCGTTGTCGGACGAGTGATTTACCAGAAGACACGCCATAGCCCCATTGTCACGCACATGCATATATAAGTACACTTTTCCTCTACGTGTGCATCTGATGTAGCAATAGAACTCTTCTGGCAAAGGCAAAAAGCGTGTCGCTTGAGTTCGGAACTCTTCACTGCTCCGTTGTGCTGAACACCTCTGTCGTCGGCAGTGGAAAAAGTACATTTCCTACGAGTGCATAAGAAAGTGCCAGTATTGGTTTTCGATATAGTAGATAGACTCTGTGAGCCTGCGCAGTATGGACAGAAGCAGCAGTAGCAGCACAACTTTCTAATGGACACGCAGCATAGGGCTATCTGCTCCTTACACTCGCTTAACCGATACTTATTAAATATTGTACTGTGTATAAATGGGGCATAGATTACAATACCCACTAGACGCTACATATACATCCCCCCTCCCCCCCTCCCCCCAAGCGTATTACCGCTGCGGGGACACAGGCTACAACGGCATAGAGTTCCTAAGCGCATTTTTTTCGTTTGCCCTGGGTGTCTGTATTGGAACACTTACTTTGCATAGAGCAAAGTGACACAGTAATGTGCTCGCGACGGTGGGGTGTATTTTACCCCAGATACCGGTTTATAAAAGAGCAATATATATATATATTGGTACGAGAGAAATAAAGGGAGACTCGGATTAGACAACGTGTTCCGTCCTCTGTCCTTTTTGAGAAACGTTTCTCAGTGATTTGTTTGATTGTTTTCGAACACGTATAAACTTACGTGTGTGCGGGCGAGTGTAATAATTCTAGATGGCTGCCGAGCGTCGTAAAACACGCGTACATAAACGTACGATGTACGTGTTCGTTCTTCGTTTGTCGCAATCAAGAATGAATGTTCAGTGAGTGGGAGTGGCGAAAATGCCTATATCTATGGATAACTGTGGACGGAATCGAATCACACCCCACTAGGGACTTTTATCAGCAGAGTAGTGAGGAGTTGGACGATGCTTATGTACTTCTTGGTGTTGTTGCTATTATTGCCAGTGATAATTGAAAAGGTCTTGAACCTGAAGGGAAGCTCTATACAGGTGTAGGCTGTATGTTTCCGTCCCGGTTTTATGGATACGCAATAGCGGTTCGTGCATTGCGTTTCGATGTTCAGCTTTTGCTGCGAATACACCGTAGAGTATAGTAGACAATGTGTCATCCTTGTTTTCATAGCTGCGTCCGTTAATGGAGCACGTGTCAAGTGGAAATGAAAATTACTTGTGAATAAGGGCCAACGTTACTTGGGAGAGACACTTTTTTTCAAAGAAGAAGTTGTAATTTGATGGCGAAGATTCTGTTTACTTTACAGCATGGCAATGCGCTGTTTTTTTAGCATCTTAAAATAATTTGAAAATAGAGGAAAATCACAGGGGGGCCTAACTATAGGGCTCCGAACAGGATGTCTATAGAAATATAAAATAAAACCAACATGCGTATGGAACAACAGCCAGGCCCGATGTCGCGACGACCAGTTCGCAAAATGGTCGGGTATCTGCTTTGAGTACGGCCATTTCTTAAATGCACCCTAGTAATCATAAAGTCCTGCAATAAATATATTTGCTATTAACCAAAATATGATGCTACTTCTCTCGCACGCTCCGGTCTATTGGGGAAGTTTAGGATCACTAACACAAGGTCAATTTGATATTTTCCTAGGATAGGATTCCGAGTGCAGCATCCTGACATTGCTTTTGTTTCGTTATGTAACTACCGTGGCCTGTGTAGGTAAAGTTTGACCCGATTCCTTTGTTCCAATTCCGTTCTGGCGTAGAACAACATAATTTTCATACTGATTTGTTTCTTCCTCATGCCTCATTCGAGAAAAGCTATATATACCTATATATTATTCTACATAGGATTCAAATAGAAGTATTGTTGGGAAGAGTATTTCTGGATCTTTTCCTGTAAAATGTAGATGATTTTGTTTGACCGCCCGGCCCAACAGGTCTTCCACACTTTTCTAAACGAACTGATGGAACTCGAAACCGAGAGCAAAGCTGCTAATCTACCTAGACAAAAGACACGCTTATTATGTTCTATGATATCTGAATCTAGTAAGGTTTCGGACCAAGACGAACGCCTAATAAAAAAAAGGACTACATACTGTAAAAAACATTCTCTGATGACTGTACGACACTTAATATTTTCACGTTATACTTCGTGTCTAATTGTAGTAGAGTACGACGTAGCCTGGTTTGTAGAACAGATCGATAACGCATAGCCAATGCCATTACTGCACGTTATAACTGTGAGCCTTTTACGTTGAATATTTCGTGCTTTCGTATAGAAGTAAAACAAACAAAATTCGGGTGTCGATACAAGATAAACGCGTTAAATAAATAAATAAATTTAACCGCGGCGCTGAGACACCTAGCAACTGATGTCGATCACGAACCATAGATATGCCCTCGTACCTCTTAGCGGAATAGCTACCGAATTATGCTATGTTTCGTATCTCTGGAATAAATTTACAGAGGATGCAGTTTGTGGTTCAGTACCTAATATAATTATATATATATATATATATATATATATATAATAAATCCATGGACACAGTTTAATTTGAAGAAACACAAACTCCTCCTGTCACACACATACAACTACTTTAATTAAAACACTACGTTAATTATAAACGTTGTCGTCATCATCATCATCATGCGCTATCTAACGTTTACTCGCAGTGTGACTGGAGTCTATTTCATAAAAGCAATTTCGTAGATTCCCTTTGAACGGCAGCGGTAGCGTTCTTCGAAAATATGTTCCTCTTCCTTTCTATAATATCCTAGGAATATCATGAGTAACTCGTTTCTGATTGATATTACAACTCTCACTCCCAATAGTATATTCGGGCAAAAGACTATTACGAGGGTATCGACCGTGTGGCGGTAATACTGCTGCGGCCATGAGGATCCTTCTTGTCCTAGACGTCTCGATCCATTGTGACCTGCTACACTTCGAGACAGTCATTTGAATACGGATGCCCTGCTTATTTAGTATTTGGAAGGCAAGTATTTTACGTATGTGATGCACGGCGGAGCAGAATAAGACATCATTCCTCACGTTTTCGATACCCCTGCCACCTGTGGCTGTAGCAACGACCACAGTGGCGGTGGCCAGTCATTGGGGTCACCTGGTCCTTTTTGGTGGCGCGCCACTGTTGCACCCCTGCACCACTCTTGCGGCGGGAGCAGCAGCAATAACAGCAGAAAACAGAATTACGTCTGCAAAGGTTGTTCTGGCACAGCTGTTTTGACAAATATCTATAACACATGGAGAAGGGTAGTGAGGGCCACAGACAAAAATGGCGGTACTTGAATGCCGCATCGGGGACCAAACAGAGCGCAACTGAACGCAGCTCGGAAGGCGTAGACGAGATAGAACCCGATTATACGATGATTAGGACGACCGCGGCAACATCATGGGCGTCCTTAGCTATACCTTCCTCGTTTTCTCCTCTAGTGATGAGGCAATAAGGAATATACTCATAAAATAAAGCAACGAGCTATCCGCTTTTTGTACTAAGCCGACCTTTATGACCCCTGTAATGTGTATGTAAGAGGCCGATCTAAATTTACACTCGGGGTTAGAGTGTTAGACCTAAGCGCCACTAACGGCATTTTCCTCCTGGCAGGCAATCGCTGACTGAGTAAGTGCTCAAACATTCGCAAGCTGTGGAAGAACATATACCTCGGTGACCTAGCGAAACTAGGTTGATGAAAGAAGGAGCTCCACGCCACGAAGGGATGACGGCTTCCTACACTAAGCATCATTTGCACTGCAAAAAACACCTCATAACAGCCGAGACAGCGATGAAAGACCGGTGACGATGTTGACAAACATCTCCCACTTCTCCTTGCTGTGTAAATACCTGATCGGTCGACGTATGACGCAGTAGGCACTGACCCTGGCTGCATCTGCTACCGTTGATGGCAGTACCTAGTCGGGTGGAGTCAACTATTTCTTCCCGTACTCCCTGCATAGTCTAGTCGAGAAGGACATCGAGTAGGCCACAACGATAGGGGAGACGCGGTGGAGAACGAGAGCAAAGGAAGAACTCGTTACCCAGTTTATTTTCAAAAAGGTCGCGGGCAGGTTAAAGCCCTGTCTCCTCCAGATAACACGTGCAGCGGGAGATACGGGATAGAAGTGACAGAAAGCAAAGGTCTGCTGGTCTGCTAATGGTATTTGTACGTTGCTCGGTCTAGGTTTGTCTGTCCCACTGCTTCCCGCCGCCATATGCCTGATGCAGAAATAAAACAGGTAGTCATTGCTGTCAGCGACAAACGTGTGACCACTTAGGCCAATAGCGGGTTCCACAATATTTACATTACTATGTAGCACATTAGTATAAAGCTTGTTCTCTAGCACAACATTTGAACGAAATAATGAAAGAAACGAAGCGGGGCAAGCATGTTTCATAAAAGTGCTCGCTCGCAATATTTTCCTGTGAAAATATCGACGTCAGACGTTGTTTAACAATTTAGACTAAATATTTACGTGTGAGTTAGTGCTACTTCAAACTAATCCAGACGTGAAATGGCTTTATTGAATATCTGATCTGGACAAAATTTAAGTATACACAATTTCGTGTACATATGTTTACAAACAACTCACTTAAGGCCCTCCTTGAGCTTGACCGTTGTCTACTATCAATTTTATAATAGCAACATTTGTTTCCGAAACTAATTTAAGGGGTTCGTGTATTGTTATGGTGTTGCTTTTAGTGCTAAATCTATTTGGTTTTCAATACTTATTGCCGCGCAACTTTTTCCGAGCTTGCGGAAGATGCAGTCATATGAGACACAGAGACGCGGTGTTTTAAATTGCACTTAATGTTCCTTATCCCTATGTGTATTCGATAGAGCTTGGCGCCCCTTTTCTTATTATGAGCCTGTGCGACTTCGATGTGTTCAGCATTCAAGCAACGGCCTAAAATGCCCCGTCTACGAAAACAGGTCGAACATCTTTACTTGTACTTACTTGGCACTCTGATGTGTCATTTTAAGTTAGTACCACTTTTTTCAATAGTGATAGCTGTCGTAGCGTCGCAGGAGCTCACTGTCGAGTATGTGCGGATGACCAAAATTCGATTTGAACCGGTCGTCTTCGTTGCCGCAAGCTCCTTCGGTAGCAGCAGGGTCCTTTCCTTCGCTGTAGGGGTGGCCTAGGGGAGGGGGTGGGGGTGGAGGTATAGTCTTGAAAAGCAAACTTGGCATTAGTCCCATTCTTATTCGACAGCGACTTTCCCGCCGTCGCTATCGGCCCGCTACTTCATAGGAAGCAGCCGGTAACGGCTACCAGCAGGTTTCTCCCCTGGATCATTTCCATTGCAAATTCTCAGAGGCCAGCCATTACGAGGCTGCGTGGAACACACGAAAGACGCTCGCTACTTGTGTTGTCGCCTCCGCTCCTGCAGCGGCATTGGCACCGCCGCCACAGCTACTGCTGCCGCATAGGCGGAAACAGCAGGCAAGCAAGGAAGGACTGCTACGAACGAGCCGCGAGTCGCGGATTTCGCACGTCTGCCTATTCCTCTCTCCTCGCCTCCTTCGAGGCACCGGCAGCAGCAGCCAATCCAACGCTCTCCCGAAGGCCATCAAGTTGTTACAGTTTGCCCCCGTTCAAAGGGCCGTAGAGCTGTTGCCGTTCCATCGGCGGCACTGGCGATTGTGCTGCAAAAGAGAAGCCTACGATCTAGAACGTTCTGTCGCACTGTGCGCGACATCGTGACAACAATGAAAAGGACAAAAACGACAATGACAATGCCAACTATAACGAATAGCCAGAGTGTGACGGATTCTTTCACGAGTTAATTTGTCCATTCACGACTGTTCTTCGTGGGTCATAATTATCTGGTTTAAATCCTGCACCTGAAGGCCGCTGCTGCCGCCTCAACGTTTCGAGATTTGAAGGTTACTTGCCTGTCCCTCAACTCCAGTGTGAGCAGCAAATGCTCCTCTGTCCGTCTGGACCTAGCTCGGTTAGACTCGGTTTCACGTTTAATAATATACTGGTACGTTTTTCTAGGTTTAGTCGGTTAATGATGGTTACATTTTTAACTAACAGTTAGAATGAAATTGATACCCGATGCTCCGTCCCATATTCTTTTATGAGAATTGCTTATTGAAACGAGCGCGCGCGTTGCAGACGCATCAAACTTGATATCTCAGATATAAGAAGATCCTGGGGGAAAAAAATCTACATTTAATGACAACGGTAATAGTAATAATACCAGATAGGCAGACAAACTAATCAGCTATGAAAGATGTCGAAGTGAGATCACGCCGGGAGAAGATCAATTTTATATTAGAGGTTTATGTTTGTGCGGTGTTGCCGTTGAGTGCGCATAGATGAAATGCTGGCTGCATAGAGCTTAGCAACTAATTTGGTCTTCCGAAGGACAATGCAGTTTCTTTACTATAGCTGTCAGTAATGGTGACGACATGAAATGTGATTAAATATAAAAGGTGCAAATAGGAAAAAGAAGTTGGGGCTAGCGTAACTTCCTCAAGTTCATTTCATTGTCAAAGGAATAGGGTCGAAAAAAAGGTGAGTTCCATTAGCCTTATTGGCTGCTGTCAGAACGCTTTGAAGAATCTGAGAAACAGAAGGCGATGTTGATTCTGAATCGGAACCCTAACCAAAGTATTAAATATAAATTACTCCTACCAATATTACCGAACTGCTAGCTTCGTTGAGAATTTTATTTGTGAGCTAAATTAGTAAAAATGCTTGGTCAAGCCCTAATACTTCAGATGTCGAAAGTGATCCCAGCAAAAGACAAGGGGCATTTCCCTTTTATAGGAACGCATGCTATTCGTTGTAAGTTCAATATCCTAAAAAAGCAATCCAACTATGTGACAATCGGTCATCGGTAAATTGTTGCCCATCAACGTTTCAGCCCTAATCAGCCAGATTTGAAGGTGAAAACGGGTCATCTAAGATTCATGGTGTATCACCGCTTATCAAAGCGTATATCGGGAGCGCAAAAGGGTGCTGTTCTCGAGAAATCATTACAAATTAAATTCTCAATTTAAATATCATTCACAAAACACCGATGAACTGGGATGTTGAACGCTTCGAGAAATATAAAGGACCATAGATCTTTAATTCGTTTGCATTAGGCCATGCAAAGATGAAAACTGTGTTGTAACTCGATGTGTCTACGAACAAGCCATCATGGCTTAGGAAGTTAAGTTTACATATGGATTTTTATGACACACCTTTCGCTCGGTGTTAAGCAACGAGCGACCCATGCCTGTCGGCTTCGTAAGGATTTTGCTATCTGGGATATTGGCAGCATTTACTAATTAGTTGTTTTATTACGTATCACAAGAGCAGGCAGCCCGAAATATCAGTCGTTTTTTTGTCGTTCTCGCTTGTTTGCTTCCCAGTTATGTCCAGGTCCAAGATAAATATGTCAGAGAATAGGAAGTAATCGATTGCTGAGGCATTTGCAACGGTGTAACTCGCCAAAACTTGGTCACCTCGCCCAGGGATACTGGGCACACCCCGCGTGGGCATAATTGCATTCTCGTCATTTTAAACCTATATTCATTCCACAGCCGGGAGAACGCTTGCTATTGGTAACAAAGGATATTGCTGTAGAGAGGCTTTTGCTCCTGAATAGCTTTTCATGGAACTAGTTGCTTTATTCACAGGGAATGCTTCGGAAGACACTGGCTACATAGATCCATCACTTCAGGACATTCTGACAGCCCGTGAGTGTATTATTGGGCAAGCTTTTATTGACCTACTTTATTGGCAGTTAATCGTCACTGTCACAGAATGACTATTGAGAACAAAAAAGCTGTGCGGGGGCTAGCTATAAAACCACTCCCTGGAACAAAAAAAAAACAACGAGATTCCAACGCTGAGATAGCCTGGCATTCAATCATACTGCCACTATAGCAGAGGTTGAACCATTGTCTCAACTACTTCGTTCTCCGCCAGCTGGAATGTCTAGTTTATGGACCGCCTGCAATCGCATGGCCAGAAGACTGAAATGGTAGCTAATTATCTTCAAAAGTTTTCACCCAGCAGCTGGCTTCCATCGTTAACTCTGAGAGATATAGTTACCACTTCTTGCGTTCCTAATTTATTCGAAAAATAGCGTTATCAGACCGCGGTGTGTGCTTGAAGCTATATTTAAACCATCTTCATTGCTTCTATCAAACTCATCCCTTAATTAGTTGGCTTAGTTTCGGCGTCATATGAATTTTTATGGTATTCATAGTAGTCAAGAGTTGAAGATAAGATGAACAACTACATTTTTGCATTAAAGAAAAAGTAGCCCGTTTGCCCTATTTTAATCCACAGTGGCTGAATTAACGTCGAAGCATCCTAGCTGAATTCAGCTGTGTACCTGAAGGGGCAACAGTCAAATCGTTAAAAGGTCGCTTGTTAGGGTCAGCTTATAGCTACATTTAATCATAGACAAAGTCATGAACGAGTGACGTAAGGCGTCTTTTTTTTTTGTTTGTCCAGATCCAAAGGAGCGCCATACGAACCACCAGATTGCTATTTTGAACGAGATAAAAATTGATTTTTGGGTGTTTGAGGCCATTTAACACTAGTGTTTGTTAATGGCGTCCAAGATCAGCAACAGTTAGATTCATGGTACCAAGCGCTGGAGCAATGGAGGTACTTTTTTTGTTCATTTTTGGAAAGCACTAGGTAAGGGTGTACACACTATACAAATTAGTTATATTATATTATTATTAATATATTATTAATAATAATGTGCCATTTCGATGAATGATATGTATTGTGCAATCAACAGTCAGTGTGTTCAAACAATTCCTTTTATATCGTGATTCCTAGAGCGTTGTTTAACTTTTGTCAACCAGAAGACATTTTTTCAGATATTTAACCTAAGATTTTGGAGTTCATTTTTACGGCGGATCGGAAATATATTTCGGATCCGTTTCTGTTACATTTGCGCGATGCAGCTTGACCGAATTTTGGTTAATTGGGATATCACCGGCTTCTAACCAACTTTCTACATATCGAGGGTTCGGAACAAATAAACTTTATAGACACGTAACCTTTTTCCCGTTTGGTACGGGCTATACGCCATTGAAATCGGAGCAATATGAGCGCATTTAAAATTTTCGCCGCGCACCGTTAGCGATTTGCAGTGTACAGTATATGTACATATATTGCACACGTTAACTATTACGTTCAAGCAAATTGACAGGGAGGAAATACAGAGGGTAACAACAACAACAGCGACAACAGGTGAAAGTGTTAGTGTTCAGTTATCCACAAACGATAACATCCGAAAGCTATTCTTTTGTGGCCTGACCAAATGCCCTTCTAAGGTCCAGAAAGAGGTAGGATCGGCAATATTTACTACATTTTTCCTATGTTGCTTGCTTTTGTCGAGCTTCCTGCCAGTGTCGTCAACGAATAAATCAATACTGGTCGCTGTACAGCCGTCTAGCACCGTTTTGGTCGCACAAACATATTGTAGTTAGTTAAAATATGGTTATTGCCGATAATAGGGGTAACGGATGTCGGGGAAAGATGTAGAATTCTATGGACACTAGCTATTATACGCAGTCGGCTCACGTAAGACAAAGTTAAGCTTTTTTTGGCGTCACAGTCTTTAGAGGTATACTTCGTAATTCGGGAAGATTTTTTTTTGGAGGCTGGGATTTTAACATTGATAGTTTGTCGACGTTTTGGAGCTGGTTAGTCCATTATAATATATGTATATACATATGTGATTAGGCAAACAGTAGAATTCGGCGCTTGCAAAATGACGGACAGATTGCTCAGATATATAACCTAATAGCTAATTTACGAAACACTGGGTCAGGGGCATGAGATAGTTTTGGCAGCTATAGAAAAATCGGTCACAAATGGATTATCCACTGACCGCCAGCCCCTCCCCATCCCCGGTCGCGATCCACAGGATAAAATTACGTCACAGCGAACACCGAACGACTAAAGCTTCAGGACGAACCAAACGAGTACATTGAACTTTAATGAATTGCTACACGAAAATTTGTAGTGGCTGTATGAAGTCGCTTCTCCTACCGTCCGCCACACCGTGTTGGCCTCTTCTGTCAGTTTTACCGCTCTGAATTCTGAGCGAATGCTTTGTTGCACGTCAACAATAGTCTACAGGCAGAAGAGCGATAGTTTTTGTCGGACATGGCTGTTAGTTTGTAGCTTACGGGCTCTGGCACTTCAAGGCGATGAAATGCTTCAGTAAGGCTGAGGTTTTGACACAGCTGGAGTCATTTATCTACGTTACAGGAGAGTAGATGAATATGGGCTGAATGTGTAACACAAAAAAAGAAATTTTTTTTCCAATGCCTCAGTTTGTCTTTAGCAAAGAATTAACTAACGACAAGATGAAGTCTTCATTATCTGAATTCAACACAGCGTTTGAAACACAGTGGCACAGTTACTTCTTGTTTATGTTGTAAAAGGCGTCCACTTTATAAATAACATCAATTTGTCTTGTTGTTAGTATACAAATAAACCTGCGAGGTGGTTCAAGGTGAAGTTCCTGAACCCTGAACAAGGTTCAAGGTTTGTAAAACTGTACCTAGAAAGTATTAATGGACTAAATTGAAAACTATAATAATCCTTTTTGTTATTACGTCTTTATAATTGACTTCTTTCAAATGACACAAGTCGAGCTGATGCTGTGTGTAAGGTCACTTTTATTGATTATTGTTGTTTTAGCGCTAAATTTAACAAAATTTCATAGTTAATTGAAGCAAACGATGAAATATGTTTGACTCGACCTATTGTCTCAATGAATCCACTTTTTATAAGTTTTTTTTTTTTTAGTTTTTCACGTAAAACATACCATTAAGGATTAGGATGACCTTTGCCACAAGCCCTCGTAGAACGTTCGAGGGCAGCTACTGCACGCTGACTTGATTCCCTAGCGGTTGTCATGTCCATATGTTTCATAGGACACTTAACAGGTGTAACGGAAAGAGTTCGAGTCTTTATCTCTGCTAACATTTTGTAACTGTATCATTCCAAATACGGTTATTATTGAAATCTGCATAGTTAAACATTGGTTAAGTTAAGAACTTCAGTATTTAGACAACTTTGTAAGCGAGCTTTCATACTGGGCTAATGTCTCAATAAAGCACCTTGGAAAAAATAATGCTTATGACAGGTTTCATTGACCGAAAGACGAATCAGAAGTAGAGTAAATCGAATCAGACTAATACTAAACACAGATACGAGAAGCGTTTTAATCAGGTTCTTCTTCCAAATGTTCCTCATTAATTGGATGAAGTACAAGCTCTTCACAGAACCTACTGCGGTTGTTTACAACAGGTCAAAGCTGGTCAATTAAAGCAATCGCTTGAAATTAGCTATACGGTAGAAATAGTTTACCAGCAATATGTAGCAATTAGTCTCGATCCTTGAAAGCAAGCAGCTTTTAAAGAGTGGCCTAAGGTGGGCAAAATTATAATCTACTTAATAGGGGGAGGGTGTCATCTTTGACAAATATGACAAACGGAACATTTCTTATCAATTATCTAGAATAGGCAATATAGAACGTTATGCAGTCGACTATTGCCTATTCGAGAACCTTGGAAGTATCAATACGAATAGAGGTATTGCAAGAGTGAGCTAAACCGAAAAAATCAGTAAAATTGTTTGTGTATCGGCTGATGGTAGGCGGTTATTAAGAACAGAACATAGAAGGATCTCTATCTGCTATAGCAATGGAGATTGTACGACTCTGTCGTGTAAGTGCTGTACGTTCGATTGCATTTATTCTAATATTATATTATATTATCTTATTATTATATTATATATCGATTATATTGATTATCTATTTATTTATTTATTTGAATATCTATCGGACCAATTTTACGTAAGAGTAGCAATATTTACTTCCTCAACTTGAATGATGAAAAAATATGATTCTAATTCGAAAGTACCTATAGCGTACGATATCGTGCATCCTACGTCCAACCTACGTTTCTCTATCCTTTTATTAGGTCATAATACATAAAAGACTCAATCGTCAATTGGCTTATCTAATAGATCCTTTATTCTAATGGGACCGTCTAAGCTATGGCGTCTAATGGGCACGCATTAAGTTTACGCTCGGAGGCAGACTGGTTATGCCCGGTTTCCTGTCCCGATGCGATAATATAAAGTCAGGTCCATGTCCTAAAGGTTAGTAAGGGTAACTGTCAGCAAACTTATATTCAGGACAGTTTAGATAAATGAAAAATAAAGGGTACACGTGTAGTGAAGACTGCCAGCGAAGAATCTTGCAGTCATTTTATTGTAAGTCTACCGAAGGAAATCAACTTTCTTTCTATTAGATAAATTGTCTCATTTATGGTCAACCTGTACAAATGCAAAGTTCAATCGAAGATAACGCATATGCTGGAAATAAAGACATTTGAAGACTGATTATATTTTGCTTTTTTGTTATTGTACTAACTTTTAATCAACTTCTTTAATTCTTGGACTTTAAGAAGCGCAGATTGGTGTTTAAAGGCTTAAGTTGAAGTTGGTCCTTCGTTCATATGGCTTCTACTATATTAATGAGTGAAGTTAGTTTTGAAGTGTCAGATGTCTGTACATTGCATCATAAATAAAGATTAACCTCTACGAAAAATGTCAGATTAATACTTTTGACTAAACGTATAATTATTCAGGTTATAGCAGCATATATCCAGTACAATATATATAGTGCTGTCAGGATAAACACATATTGAAAATTCGCCACGTGAACTTCGATAGCCTCGAATGACCTGAAGCTTTCTCAGTAATTTAACAATACGATGCTCTTGCAAGATGCGCACCAGAGCTTTTGATCATCGAAGGGCCCTAAGAAAGAACTTCATCGTAGACCACAGTCGTTATGGCTACATATCATGTGTATGTGTGTTAAGCTGGTTGGCTTGTTGAAACGTCGGATGAAATTAAGACGCTTAGGTACAATGCGAACTGTTTCAGAGCAGGATGTCCATCAACCGTCTACCCCCTACGTGTTTCCATAATCCCTCACCGATGAATGTATCTTTAGTGAGAACGCCAAGTTGCGGAAGATGATTACCTATCCAACTAGTTAACCCTACAAATACCGAATTTGTGGGCATCGCCTATAACAAATTGTCGGTGTGCTTGCACGGTTCCTGTACACGTTTCTATTTTGTCTTTCGCGCCACCTTATTATCATTTTCACCGTATAGAGCCGGACAAACACGGATAAAATACGTGGTGGCTTAGAAGACGGACAGATCGGTCATTCGACTAACGGGACCGACAGGTGGCCGAGCTAGATGAGCCTTATCGAGCCGGATCATTTCAGTCCGAGCTAGGACTTGTCCCCCACTATCGTTCGTTGTGTCCTTCTCTTCCCGTAGGTAGTAAAGCTATTATGGTGCTGAAAAATGCTTAAAAAAAAAGTAGCTTCGAATCTTCAGCTACAGCTGTTATCATCGTTTGTCCTAATGAGTATGAGATGATACACGTACATACAGCGCTTGTTCTGCCGGTGGACCCTGTTTCCTCCCTGATTCCGTTCGCCACTTCCAGCAGCGTTATTTCACCCTGGGGGCATGATATAGAGTGCTTAACCACTCTACTGTGGATGCGTAGTGAGTACGCCTGTGTACTTATAGCAACGAAAAACCTGATTATGCTAAATGGAACGAAAGCCGAAACAAATAAAATCCAACAGAAAAAAAACAAAGGAAAAACGGACTCGATTGAATCCTTTTTATTTTTTTTGATATTTTATTATACCATATTGCATATACGAACATGTAAACGCTACTGTTGAAATAACAAGTATAATTCTTTCGGATTGAACTGCCATAGCAGTAGTGCGTTAGGTCTATCCAAAGATCAAATTGCCGCCAGTTAAATACGCTGGGTCTATTTTCAGTGGAAATTCACCATTTTTTTCGTCGTGTTAACAATAGACAGCCAGTAGTTAAGCATAAAACTATATAGAATAATATATTATTGCAGAGATCCGAGGATTTAGGGCTTTGTATATTAAACTAAGCCAAAGTGCTCAGATAAAGAACAACGATATTGAGGAGCAAGTATTGTTATTATCCCGTCGCGCTTCCTGAGCCGTTTAGTCAGTAGCAGACGAAATTTCTACTTTTCGACAATAGTCAATTGAATTGCCTTGATTAATCCATTTAGCTGAAGCAATGACGCTTGTTTCAATAAGCCGCCTCATTCACTGAAGATTCTAGATCAGATTCAGTTTGTTGGCGTGAAAAAAACCAGATGGGAGGCAACGAATTGAAAACGTTATTATTTCGTTCCTGTTAGCTTGAAAAGGTAAACAACTAGATGAAGTTAACTGAATGCACTTCAAGCCAAAATATGGGACGAGTGGTTGAAATATACCGCGACTGATGGAAAGCTTAACGAGTCATACTCGATGCTGATAAACATCCACCTACTAATAAGTACGACAAAATTTGGTCACTGTTCTGTTGGATAATATTTTACTTTGAATAAAAGGATTGGTACGCTAGAGTCTTCGTGATAATAAAACTGTCATTCGAAATACTTCTGTCGACCGAATGAAGAACATGACTATTACCGGATCACGGTGTTCACGATTGTACAAAGAAGGCGGCCTTTATCACTAAGATTGACCTGTGAGGAAATGGCGTTGTATTTTGGTGCGATAGATGACCTGTATCTATCAGTTAGATGGAACTACTGTAATACATTTTTTTTTATAAGGTTCTGATGGTGCAGCCTGACCGAGATCGATAATCGGCTCCATTTAACTATCAAGTCCTTTCCGGTTGATTATGTATAAGCGGACACATGCCGCGGACGGGTCAGTACCAACTGAATATCACCATCTTTCGACGGCTAACGCCGGCCTATGTACTAGCTATATCAGACGCCATACGTTCGCTTGCTGTGAGGACCCCTTTAGGCGTGGCCGATTTCTGGCGATCTGGCTTTCGTAATGCTGCAAACTCAGTGACAGTACGAAAACAAAATTCGATCTACGTTGAAAAAAATAGCTGGCTCATTTGTAAAACAGTCAGCCCATCTACAGTGAGCTAGCAATACACAACGCGTGTCTTACTTTCTACGACGCTTAGCCGTAGCCTTATCATCCCAGTATATGCCAATCGGACGAGGAGAAAGATAGTGAATTTACGAAATGCGGAATAGACCACCTCAGTCTATTTATGTAAATGTATAGTGAAGTTGAAGACTACTAAATCTGACAGTGAGATGAACCAGACCCATTGCTACGTTGGGTGGGGCGTTCTTGATGAGGATCAGATAGATCAAAAAATGAGATGCTTCGTTAGGTAGAGGGAACTGCAATTTCGTACGACTAGTCATTACGTAATCAATACTATTCGTTTGTCTACTAAAAACTGGGCACACATAAGTCTTTTTCGTAGCAACATGACGGCAACGAAATAATTTACACGAAATAGTGTTTCATTCATTACTTCACATTAGGCAGATTTTTAATACCTAATTTTGTCTAAAACACAATCAATCGTAGGCTTGTGTCGGCGCACTTAAATACACAACATTTTCACATGTAAGGAAGTTAAACGCGTGGATTGGAAGTTACGACATTCTCAATACAATTGTCAACCGGCCGAAACTATGTCGTCATCTTTCAGCGGAAAACAGGAGAAGCAACTTTTATTTCCGTAGTAGCGTAATGTGTATAACGTAATATATAGCGTAACGTAATATAACGACGTATCAGCTTCGAGCAGAAAACGGCCATCTCGAAGTCGAAACAGGCACTTCATTCGTTCGAAACGAGTAAAGGTCATCTTCAAACCCGCCCAGACCTACGTCCAACTGGATCGGGCCATCCCCATTTAGAGTTATCTCAGATAAATCGGCTATCAACACTGTCTCAGCATCACCTCGAAACGACCAGAATTTTTGAGACCGAAGACTTAAGCCACTCTCAGGTCTTTTTTCTTTCGGATACTATATTGCCGTCTGTGACGAGAGCGAAAACGAATAGAAATACTTCAAGCACCTTCTCTACCCCTAAAGCTCACGGTCGACTTGATACAAAGAGCACAGCTGTAACGGTCGGTCTCCGATTGACGGGCGCAGCCCTTGCGATCTTCGTCCTCGGCAGGCCTGTTTTTGTTTCTCTCAGCAAACAAGCGCGCGCGACCTCGCTCGAAGTAGAAGCCGGAAAGCTCGCGACGGAAGCGAAAACCGGCCAAGGACTTCAGGACCAATGTCCAGTAGCGATGTGGTCTGTATTGTCATTGTCTGAACTATCGTCAGCGGCCACGCCATGCACATCGTCGAGCACGGAAAGCAAAAAAAAAGTATCTGGTCAGTGCTAGCCGGTATCATGGTCTCCAGACTCGGATAAGGGCTAAAAAAATGACCGAATCGAACCGAAGATCGAAGTGGAACAGCGGCAAGCTAGAGTAGTGTAAGCTGTGCTCGGACTGCGTGTCGGCGATAAGTAGTGCGGCTCGCATATAGATGTCACTCCTCATGTAAGTACTAGCATGGGTACGAGTAAGTGACGTCTACTGCCCTATGGTGGACCAGCGAAGAACTGAACAGCTGCTGAAAAATGATGCTTGCAGTTCTGTCCTGAGATCTTTACGCTGGAGTAGCCTGAAGCACTGAGTAAAAAATTTCCCTATCCAGGCTAATTAAGAGAAATAGGCTAGAGTCATTTTTTAGATGAGCCTTTCTGCCGAACCGACTCAACCTTATTTCTAGATTTTAAAGTTTAGAGAGATATTTTTTTCAAATCTATTTCCACGTTGAGGTACATCTGAAGGCTTTGGAAAACGCTCAACGATAGTGTTAGCATGGACAACGCAATAGACCTGCGTTACAGGGTAACGAGCATTGTCAAAAACGTCATTTACAGAATAAAATCAACAAATGTAATAACATCATTACGAATCAGAGCTGCAGCTCTAGTACAGTGAACTATTTATCAAAGGAACTTCCGCGCAAGCTATCTTATAGAAGTTTTAAGTATTCAAATGGGTTGTGCGTGACTGAATGCTAGCCTCTGACATTTGACTGTGCTTTTCGTCCCCTCATTACACAAATACTCGATACTTCTGTATTTCCTTGCTGTTATTTGAATAAACACCGTCGGCATAAGAAGGACCGTGGTTCCTTGAAAAACTGACTTGTTTTAAAGCTAAGTAATAACGAAGCGACGCTACGATGCTAAAATCCGTAGCAGTTTTTATCAATATAAATAGCGCGTAGCTGTTAATAAATATAGCTGTTTTAGATTTTACCATTTGCCCTTGACCTAATAAAACCTTTTTAACGAACTACGGTTATTGTCAAAGATCTATCGTAGTGGCATAGCCTTGCTATCTAACAGATATGCAAGCCTCATGCGTCCGGTTGCCATAGAAATCAGGACGGAAATTACAATTCGTCATTGCAGGTTTAATTTCCAGTGATTACAGTTTATTATATAGGTCAAATCTATATATCTGTTCTTAAGTGCGCGGTGTTTATGACCTATGATCTCTGTCTATGGTTTACTTATCCGTCTATACACAGACTGTATATCTGCCAGTGAGATATAAATGATAGATCAGGAAAATAAAATTAACATGGTACGATAATTTCTACTAGATAACATTATCAGTAAAACTGGATTTCAGCGATTACAGTTGTGACCGAATAATTGTTAAAAAAATTAGGTGTGCAAGCGAGCTATAGTCTGCTAACTTGGGTGTGACATAAAACTAGTACATTTGTATTAGAACGAGCTGGTCAGTGCATTGATGCAATGGATACGATAAATTTAGCGCTTTTAATTTCCTGTGATTCAGATAGGAAAAACGAAACTTTACATTTTTATATATCAACATGGCCACAAGTACTGGCCGTATGCTTTTGGCGTAACCCGAACCAGGGACAAAACGGTCCCCGATCTTAATTTTATATATAATTTAATGTGCCCAACTTTTATTGGAGCTCCGTTTTCCGGAGATGAAATGTTTAAACAATATCAGAATACGACGTATTTACATACTGTTAAGCACACAATGGTCTCGGGTGTTATTGTTGTCTAGTACAAGGACGCGCAATAGGTAAACCATTTTTTCTTGCTGACTTCCTGCGTCCGCTGTCACAACCGGCTGACAGAGAGACCGAATCAGCAGTCTCTTCACCAATAGCTAATCATCTCACTTTTCCGTTCGCTATCACTGCCAAAATGAGTGTGCTGTTTTTGCTTCTGCTACCAACCGTTCCAATAGCAGCGGGTCTGTCATCTTCCAGATGCTGTAGTCGTCAACAGCTGCTTCTTCGGCTAGCTGACCCTTACGCAGGTTACCTTTCTTAGCAACAGAAGTCAACTCTGCCGCGTGCAATCAGCGTAATCTACGTAGAAGCAGTAGCTTGTTCAATGTTCATCCGCAGCTGTCCTCTACAGTGCTTTACTCTAAACATCTCGACGACGCTGCCCGACTTGCGGCACTGCGATGTAGGTACTGTGGACGACGCGCGATTGTCGTTGTTCTCCCTCTGTCTCCACCTTCCCGCCAGTCAGGAAAAACCTCCATGAGCAGCAGCAATTGTTGTTGTAGCAGCCATGCTACCGGTTATAGAACTGAAAGGATTAGCGCCTCCGGTTGCGCATACAACTGTCTAGGCAAATTCTAGCAGTATACATGTACCAGTGTTTTTTTTTTTTTTAGTATTCTTCAGTTGAGTCCACTGCTGTTACTCGACTTAAAGTACTCCCTCTGTTGACAGAATCGTGGAACCACGGAAATGGAGCTCGAGAGACAGGAACAGGCGAGATGGGGGTGAGGCGGGGGTTAATATTATACGCTCGCCGCTCACACGTCGCCGCCATCAGCGGTGGCGTCGTAAGCAGTCGCAACTATGCGTCCACCAAAGCGAGCTGAGCGTAGGCTCCTTCCCTTGTTCTAGATCTCGCAACTACTGAAAAATAGGGAATGTCAAAGGTTCAATACTCTGCCCTTACAGGACACGCAAGTTGCACAAAAGAATTCCACATAGTGTCAAATTTGTCTGCAATCGTCACTTCTCGCAGTTTTTATAAGCACTAAGTCACTCATGGGCAAAATTATTAAGCTCTAATTGGAAAAGCTAGTACACAACTCGCCATGCAATATAATAATTTTATCCAAAGTACGCTAGATGCAATAGATCATGCCGAGATTAAATTTCGAGGTAACGATTTCATCTTTGTTCGGTGTGGATAGCCTACAATATATAAATGCATCGTATTTTGCTAACAGATATATAAATACGACAGCTAAAGAAGAAGTTTGTGTGTCTACCAAAGACTATTATAGACTTTTTCTATTTGTAACACTAGATGTTATAGTCGCTAACATATCTCTATTTTGAGTGTGAAAAAAGAATGCATGAATTTCGCCTTTTACTTTTAGGTATCCGTCGGCAAGGGCGAAACTAGGCCTTCCGCCCCCATAATTTCGTTCTTAATTAAATACGCAATACAGCTGAATTGCTTATATTTGAAATGTATTATGCTCGATGAGAAATTTGCTAAAATTGCCCCAGCCCAGATGAGCCCATCATGTTTAGCCTTTTAACGTCTACGGGAACTGTGTGTGTATGTAAATGTCGGTCAGAGAGTAAGACATTTACGGTCGAATAAGGCAGACGCGATATGGCCCAATAATTAAGCGTATAGGCTCCCATGTTATGGATAAATGTGCCCCCAGAGATTCGTAAACGCTGCTGCCAGAATCTTCTTCTGCCAATTACAGATTTCCCATTAAGAGAAAGTTCCGCATATTTACAAAAACAACAGAGCATACTCTACGTTTGCTTTTCTTTGCGTTGCCGTGTTAGTTTATGCAGCTGCTAACGTCCCAAACGTCAGTTCTGTTATATATGCGACTTTCCCAAAGAAAGTCTCTGTTTTGTCGACATTTTCACGGGAATCAGTTCATTTGAGCATCTATTTTAAAGCAAACCGCGATTTTAACGACAGTATCAGCTTGCTCCTGCCGATATATGAACAGAGGGTATATGGTAAAGATCGCGATGGCCTTATCTAACCGCGACGGCCCTTTATTTCATTTGTCCGCCCCGTTACGTGCGTTTCTGTTAAACGTCTTTCTGATATCAGTTTTAAGCTTCTCTAGAGTCTGCGCCACGGTAGTCAGCCGAATGGATGGCCGGCTTCAGCCTTTGGCTGGTACATTTTCAAAATGTCAAAACTTTCTCAAGAAAAAGATACCTAATATGGACATGCAGTTTTTATTTCGAATCGTATTGCAAAATCGTTTCGAAATACATACGTATGTTTGTATTATGTACTTAGCCCTGATGCTCGACTTCGCAGTGGGGTGGTTTCCAGACAGTAGAAGCTCTAGCGTAGGTTTGACTGAGCTAGCCGAGTCTGGATAGTTTGCCTGTAGAGTCCGACAAGTTGACAGAGCTCTTCGAGTATGTTCGGCTGAAGTGGACCATGGGGTGCGATTGGCGTTGTGTAATATAATGCGTTGAGCCGGCAGCCGGTTGACTGCCGCATGAAGCGCAAGCCTAGAGGATAAAACGAGAAGCAAGGCTTTAATCGACCTTTAGCAATTTGAAGCAAAAGGCGTTCACCCGAAGGACCTCGATTGGAGGAAGGATTGCCCTTTTGCGAAAAAGTGATTCGGCCATTGCGCGATTCTTCGTCATCCGATTTGGCACGCAACGGCAGAAGCCGCTTAACTCTAGTATATTCGATCAAGGGAAATCAACATCGGACGGTGCCCACCTTCCAGGACCCTTTTCCTGAAAGTATATAGAATGACCTGCTGATATTGCCATGAGTCAGCGGATTGGAATTGCTAGAATATTGCAGGCAATTTTGCCGTTGGGAGTGTTTCAAATAAACCCACCTAAACACGAGCCACCTTCTCGAACCAAAACAAGAGTGAATCTAGCAACCGTGATGGTGCTCATGATAACCGTACACAGACAGTATATCAAGTACTCAAAAAATGTGTGAAAATTATATTGAAAACCGTTAAGTAAACGTACCGACTCATATGAATGTGTTGGCCTGCGTGTTATATACCTAGCTCAAACGAAGCCTTTAGTGACTTTTGCCCCAGTGTCGGTCACGAACATGCAATGAATTTTTGATAAAATAACTTGGCTGTTATAATACAAACGGCAACTTTTAACAAGGTGACATTCATTGTTAAGCACTAAGTTCGGCGCCTCTATATATTATCCCTCTTTCGGGAGACAAGACAAATTAAAAAGCGATCGAGTACTCAAGAATGAGTCTAATTTTATATATATAAAATATGTATCTAAGGGCTTATTCGTAGACAGTAGCTAGGCGCGGCACTAGTGAGAGGACACACAAGATATTGAAAAAAGTAATAATAATAGTTGAGATTTCGATTCCTGGACGGCGGGCCATCATTTACCCAGTGTACTCGTCCTAAGAAATCGAGCAACAGCGTTCAACTATGTTTCCTTACTCAGATTGTTGGACACCGCTATCCGCTATCTCGCGACCTCCCTGAAACAGTATAATACAATTCGAAGATGAATAACGAGATGGGAACTACGGCGCTGGAGCGTAAGCTGTGCAACGTAAATGCTTTTCGAGGAATTTTTGAGTTATTATTTTTAAAAAAAATATACAGAGGCGATATTGAGTAACGTACCACAAGTATTCAAATAAAGTATCTGTTATATGTTCCGACAACCCACGCTAATGTGGTTTGATCCACCCTATAGGCACTGCTAATATGCAGTATAGCAACGGCTCCGTTGAGGAAAAATGGTCGTCAGCCCCGCTACTTTGAATTGGTAAATTGCTGACAAACCTTCAACTTGCCGTTCAAAGGGGGCATTTATAATCATACGACGCTTTCAAAGAACATTTAGTAAAATCTAGCCTATCGGAGACTATTCTTGTACAAGCTCGAAAACAATTCGCCAGAACGTCAGAATTGATTAAAAACCAAAAATAGGATTTTTTATCCAACAGTGTACAGGTTATAGCACGGCGATACATAAGTAATGTTAGCTGGAGTACTAAGAACGATATTCATCTTTACACGATTTGTTACTAGATTCAAAAACGACGTAATCACTATACGCTTCGACATGTAACGGCTTGCCAAGTGGTGCGGTGCCTTATGTGGCACTGCCTTGTTAGAGATCTTTTATCTAAATTTTAAGTTCTTATGTTCAAAAGTTATTTATGCTCGAATTATTGGCTCCTACAAAATTTAAAAAACTGTGATATCCCTGATCAGGAAAATTTACCTAAAAATTATCAACAAAGTCTTAAAAAAAATCTAATTTTGTTGTATCTTTGTTTCAAGTCACTTCGCTATAAGTTTTTTTCGTATGTTATTTCATTAAGGATAGCTAGTAAAATCGATGCCAGCCTTTGACAGCGTTTCCAGGTTGTGAATAGGGCAAGATGAAGGAAAACTATTTCCTTCATCTTGCCCTATTCACTACTATTTAACTTGCCCTATTAACTATTTCATGTAATAAAGGACATTGTTGCAATACAGAAATAACAAATTTAACAGATTTATTGTAATTGAAATAATTAGCATTATTTATTATTTTTTCGGCGATAAATAATGGTGTAAATATCTTGTTCTGCTCTAAAAGTAGGCAATGGTAGCTAGAAGAGGTTAAACGGGGGCCTCGGATTGCTAAGTCTAACATTGAGTTCCCGAAAAAGCTTTTGCTAAAAAAAAAAAAAAAAAAAAAAAAAACTGCCTACAGATGGGTTTTGAAGGAAAATGTACAAACACGGTTTGTCTAGCGTTTTCACAGGAACTTTTCTGTACGCCGCTACTGATCTTGAAGTTAAA